>NC_064753.1:3159929-3459929 GCF_011397635.1 Epinephelus fuscoguttatus
GCGGGTATGAAACCACAAAAACAGGGGCAATTAACAATTATCTTCATGCTTTATTCTGTTCAGTGGAAATCTGTTATAGTTAAGGTCGTGATTGGGAACAGCTCAGTGGCCGGTAAAAACACATTTTGGCCTGTAAAATTTCAAACCCTACCTGCCATTGGCATTGGCATTTTATACCCTGCTCTTACCTTATTAATTTCTTATGTTCATTCACGCTCCGTTCGCGTACTACCGAAAGTTGTCCGTCATTCAAATGAATCCGGGTGGAAAAAAAGGTTCCGGGGGAACAAAAACAATGACCACTCACGGCAGCTGACATCTCCCCACAACACGTTCTGCTGACTCTGATTGGCTTACAGTGCTGTCAATCTCGTTTTGGTGGGTATAGCGTCATTCTATTGGCTCTAACGAATCAAATGAGATGTCAATCACTCAAATCGGCCAAGCCGTTGCGGAGATACGGGCCTCCAAAGCTCAGAATAGAAACAGGTTCAAATGTAGTAGGCCTAGGTGCATATTGGTCAGTTTGGAGTGGGAAATAGAGGAAAAAAACTAAACGGACAGTTGTATGTGTATACCTTAAACATCAGTAGGGATTTACAGAAACAAAAAATGAAAGATCTAGGATTGTACATGACAAAAATCACATGCAAACATGGAGCAATTCTGGAGAGCTCGCCTGAATTTTCTGTACTAAAACCTCTCTAATATTGTTCTGCTTCACTTTGTTAGAATCAGCCTTTGCAGAGTTAATGTTCACATATTGTACTATGATTTAATAGAGGTTTAGAGCTGCTGCTGCATCATTCCAAAGGGATTTTTTTTAGGTGAACCTCAAAATATTTCATTTGTGCTGTGTGCCATCTTCATTTACACTTCACATATAACACATATACTGATATTTACACATCTTAACAAATCTCACAAGTGTTCCCTTTACCATGACACCAAAAGTATTCAAATAGACCTTGTGGTTGCAGAGATATATTCATTTCATTATGGATATGCAATTTTCTAGCAGAGGCCTATAAAATAGGTCATTAGTTTTGCAGATTTTTTGTCATAAAGAATTAGACAAAGCTGAAATTTTAGTCCTGATGGCGATGAGCCAAAGTTATTACAACTCATCCTGTGTAAACCAAAGTCTGTGACAATCCATCCAACAGTTGTTCAGATATTTCGTACCAGGCCGAATGGTTGACTGCCTGACCAGCGACATGGCAATAGCCATGCTGTTACATGTGGCTTAAAACAGAAGCATCTCAAATTAGTTTTGAGCTCAGTACAGTAGTAAGTAAATCACTATGCATTAATTTGGATTTTGTGTAATAACTAAATTACTGACTGGGACACTGATGAGCCAGTGCCCTGCAATGCAATTCCCAGGCAGCATGTGATGACTTAAAAACAACAACATAGTGTATACACAGCGTAAAAAATAATGTAATAATCAGGGCAGTCAAATTATTAATTTTTCAATCAGTTCCAACCAGAGCATCCTGATTGAGAATCAAATAGACGCAAAAGATGAATTTATGATCTTGACTTTTAGATTGATTTCTTTCAAATCAGTGCTGCACTGCTACAACAGTGTGGTCTGAAACAATGATTCAGAGGTAGGAGACAACTTCAAAGCCCTTATTCTGTCAAATATAGTTTGTTTGTTTGTTTGTTTGTTTGTTTGTTTGCTTTGAAAGGATTACAGTGTTCCAGATGAGAAAGTGCAGTTACTGTAATATAATTTTTATTACTGATGTCCATTGATCCCAACTTAATGCAACAGCATTTGCACTTTTCAGGAGTTATAGTTTAGTTGCTTTCTTTGATTCATACAGGTCATATATGTGTGAAACTCTTGTTCCCTATGACAGTAAGACATCAATCAATCAATCAATCAATCAATCAATCAATTTTATTTATAACGCCCATATCACAAATCACAGTTTGCCTCACAGGGCTTTACAGCATACGACATCCCTCTGTCCTTAGGACCCGGCGGTTCATGCATGGTTCAGACCCAGGATATACATTTTATTGGGCACGACATAGAGTTTATTCAAGAATAGATTTTTTTTTTTTATGTATAACCAGGGGGCGGCACGGTGGTGTGGTGGTTAGCACTCTCGCCTCACAGCAAGAGGGTTGCCGGTTCGATCCCGGGCGTGGGAGCCCTTCTGTGCTTTAGGTTAATTGGTAACTCTAAATTGTCCGTAGGTGTGAATGTGAGTGTGAATGGTTGTTTGTCTCTATGTGTCAGCCCTGCGATAGTCTGGCGACCTGTCCAGGGTGTACCCTGCCTCTCGCCCGATGTAGCTGGGATAGGCTCCAGCCCCCCCGCGACCCTCAAGAGGATGAAGCAGTTAGAAGATGAATGAATGAATGTATAACCAGGATCTACAAAGATTAAAGGACTCTAGAACAGGCCAGAGGGACATTTCAGACCATTCGGGGGTTTATTTCACATTACATTTAGATGGTAGACCGTGAAAAACATTGTGGAGGTTAAATACAGGCGTTCATAAGCTCGATGGTGTCAGACCTAAGTGAATATTTACAGGATAATGATAAACCCTAGTATGTTATGGGAAGCAGCTAAAGCGGTTCTTAGAGGGAAGATCATAGCCAGGACGGCCATGTTGAAAAAGATAAAAACCCAAAAGCTGTCTAAATTGCAGGAAAAATTAAGAGATCTAGAACAAGCTCACATTGTATATAAAGATCCTTCGATTATACACCAAATTAGAACCGTTAAGCAGGAAATAGATAAATACTAAGTGAAGAAGTCGAGAAATATATAAGGTTTATGAAGCAAAGATACTATGAGGCAGGCCCCAAAGCGACAAAACTGCTAGCTTGGAGGCTTAGAAAACAACAGGCAGAAAATACTACCTGTTACAAATAAACCTACCAGCAGTCTGGAGGGCATACAAAAAGCGTTTGAATCATACTATAAATCTTTATACTCTCAACCAGACCAGGTTAATAGACACACAATTGCTGAATTCCTGAATTCCTTAGATCTCCCTACTCTTGGTAGAGAAATTAACAATAACCTTGTCTCACCAATAACATTGGAGGAAATAAGTATAGCTATTTCAAGTCTGAACTCTAACAAATCACCTGGTACCAATGGGTTACCCCCAGAATGGTACAAATCCATGAGAGAACACCTGCTCCCTTTACTGGAGACCTGCTTTAATTACATTCTAAAAGAAGGCTCTCTCCCACCCTCCTGGAGGGAGGCCTTTATTTCGGTTATCCCCAAAGAAGGAAAGGATAGGATGGACTGTAAGGGATACAGACCTATCAGTGTTTTAAACACAGATTATAAACTGTATGCCAGCATCTTAACAAAGAGGATGGAAACTGCAATGCCTTGTCTAATAGATGAGGATCAAACAGGATTTATGAAAAACAGACAAACGCAAGACAATATAAGAAGTGCTCTGCATATTACTGAACAGATAAATAAGGACAAAGTTAGTTCTATCATTCTCAGTTTAGATGCTGAGAAAGCTTTTGACTCAGTTGGGTGGGAATTTCTCTATTTAGTAATGAACAGATTTGGCTTTAGTGAAGATTTTATACGTTGTATCCAGGCACTTTACTCCTCCCCTACCGCAAGAATAAAGGTGAATGATAGCCTTTCTAACTCAATAACTTTGCAACACGGTTGTAGGCAGGGGTGCCCCGCTATTCCTAGTCTTTTTAATTTATTCATTGAACCTCTGGCCCGAGCACTCAGACAAGAGACAGAATTAAAGGGTATCTCCATAGGGGGAGGGGAATATAAAGTGGGCTTGTACGCGGATGATGTATTGGTCACAATCATGGAACCAGCCTCAGGCCTGCCGCTATTAATGAAAATGCTGGAAACATATGGGTCATACTCAGGATATATCCTCAATGTACACAAAACCCAGGTTTTGATATTTAACTACACTTCCATACAAGAACTTACAGTAAAGTATAACTTCAACTGGCATTCATCCCACGTCAAGTATTTGGGAGTAAATTTACCCAACGACCTGATGCAGCTATTTGCTATTAACTATAATGGTATTAACAAAAAAATATATGATGACCTCAATGGGTGGGGCTTGCTCCCTCTTGACTTTGGCAGCAGAATCAGATCGGTTAAAATGAATATTCTTCCCAGATTATTATACCTTTTCCTATCATTCCCAATAGAAATTCCACAGAAACAATTTAGAGAATGGAACAAGCAAATTTCACGATTTATATGGGATAAGAAGAGACCAAGGGTCAAATTCTCTACCCTCCAGCTGCCAGAGGAGAGGGGGGGCATGGGCCTCCCATCTTTAAGGGATTATTATTTATCTGCTCAGTTGAGACCGCTTGTATATTGGTGTAACTCATCTTATACTGCTAAATGGAAGACCATAGAGTTATCTTTAATACACCAATACAGTCAATTCTTGGACATGCAGGCAAGGAAAAGGAATTATTACAGACGGAGAGTCAATGGGTAAACCTTTCTCTGAAAGTATGGGTAGAAGTGGTCAAACATTTCTAACTCCGAAATGAGGTTAAACTGCTTAGATGGCCAGCATACGACCCCAATTTTATACCAGCACTGCAAGATCATAGATACAGACAATGGATCTTATTTGGTATCACCTCTATATGCACTATCGTTAAAAACTGGGAGCTTAGTAGCTTTGACAATCTATGTCAGACATATGGATTAGGTGGGCAAGACTTCTACAGGTACTTACAGCTTCATGATTATTTCTGGAAAAAGGTGAAGGGGCCTAACCCAATAGAGCCACCAATGGTTATTCAAATATTTATTAATGCATATAACTCAGAAAGTAATAAACATCTCATAAGCAAATTATACCTTGGTATCACATCACTGAAGAAGGACAGCACAGACTACATAAAGCAGCGATGGGAAAGGGAGCTGGACATTGAAATATCTGCGGACATGTGGCTGAATGCCTGGAAAACACAGTCATCCTCCACCAATTCCCTGACCTGGAGAGACTTCTGTTGAAAGAACTTGATTTGGTTCTTTATTACTCCCAAACAGAAGGCTAAACAAACTGGTAATCAGCCAACTTGCTGGAGGGAATGTGGAGAAACGATGGCGGATCATACCCATGTTTTTTGGACCTGTCCATCTATTCAGACCTTCTGGAAGGATGTAGGAACAATAATTTCAAATATACTGGGTTTTAGTATGAGCCCAACCTTTACATCTCTTTATTTTGGTCATATTCCAGATGGACTGTGCAAAGATGACATTTACCTATTGAAGATCTTGCTGGCAGCAAGTAAAAAGGCCACTACAAAATGTTGGCTCAAAAAAAAAAAAGAAAAAAACAGTCCTACTGCAGGCCTTTTTGTTAGTATTGTTAAACACCTAGATGACCCACTCCATACGACTCCAAAAAGAACTGGGAAAAAAACGGTGGGAAAAATGGTGTATTTATTTAGCCAGTGAGACAGACACTTAATAACGACTGTTCTCTGTGTGACATTACACTGTAAAGAAGCTAAATTTGCCTTGAGCCACTATTAATCCCATGACCTCATATGTTCGTTCTGTATTGTGTTTTGTTTACTCCTGACAATGTAAAAAATACTCATAAATAAAAAGTTTAAAAAAGAAGTGGGAAAGAGTATCCAGAGAAGGTCACCTGCGTCTGAGAGAAGCCTGTCAAAAAAGAGAGAGAAGAAAAAAAAAAGTCAATGAGCTGCTGCTAATGGATGGAGCAGCAGAGGGAGACGCAGCCGCGGGGGGCAGACAGGTACCCGCTCCCGGACCAAGTGCTACTTTAAGCATACAGCCACCGGAGCTGTTTGACTTCACAAAACCCCTGGAATGGGAGAAATGGATCAGGAGGTTTGAGCGCTTTTGGCAGGCTAGTAATCTCCACACAACCACGGATGAAAACCAGGTAAACACCCTCGTGTACTGTATGGTTGATGAAGCGGATGACGTGCTGAAAGGACTGAACTTGTCCGACGTGCAGCAAAAGCAATATGCCTCAGTAAGAGATGGATTTCACAGCTTCTTCATTGTTAAGAAAAACGTGATATATGAAAGAGCACGTTTTAATATGTGAAAACAAGGAGAAAATGAAACTGTGGACTCATTTTTGACTGCTTTATACACGTTGGCTGAGCAATGCAACTATGGAGCATTACATGAGGAGCTGGTAAGAGACAGGCTTTTAGTAGGACTAGCAGACCTGCATCTGTCGGAGCGCATGCAGTTGGATAAAGATCTAACGCTGGCAAAAGCGATTGAGATGGCAAGACAGACAGTAGCAGTGAAACAGCAGCAGAGCAACCTGCGCGGGGACACAGTGAGTAAAAAGAAAGACAAGCTCAGTGGACAGAATAATGAGTAAAGGCAAACTGTTTCAGAAAAAGAAGAAACACCACCAAGGTGATAAGCCTAGCCAAGGGCGCACAGAGAAAAACAGACTGTCTAAATGTTTCAAATGTGGGAAAAGTCCCTCACATCCCAAAACACAGTGTCCAGCTAATGATGAAACTTGTCCCTCATGCGGAAAAAAAGGACACCACAAATGAGTGTGTGCATCATCAAGAACTGTGCATGAGGTACGGGAAGAAGATGATAGCATATTCCTTGGCACAATAGCAGCACTCAGCTTTACTCAGCAGACCACTTAGTGAAGAGCTAGGGCTGGTAGCTCAAGTGGGCAGCATCGACACAGAGACAATGAAAAGCAGATATCCAAAGTTGTGCATTGGCTTTGGTCTAATGCGGCAGCCTTACACCATCAAACTGAAGCCTGATGCGGTGCCATTTTCTCTAAAGACTCTGCGACGGGTACCCCTCCCATTAATGCCCAAAGTCAAGAGAGAACTTGAACGCATGGAGAGGATTGGAGTCATCAGTAGAGTGGAAGAGCCTACTGATTGGTGCTCAGGCATGGTGGTGGTACCTAAAAAGACAGCTGACCCTCGCATATGTGTCGACCTCACCAAGCTCAATGAGTCAGTATGGAAGGAAAAGTATATACTCCCCTCTGTTGAACAGACTCTTGGTTCATTAGCTGGTGCATGTATCTGCAACTGCAACAAGGGCTTGTGGCAAATCCCGCTAGCAGAGGAGTCCGCCAGGCTAACAACCTTTATCACGCCTTTTAGCCGTTATCATTTTAATCGGTTGCCGTTTGGGATAGCTTCTGCACCTGAACATTTGCAGAACCAGATGACAACAGAGGTTACCGAGGGGTTGGAGGGCACAGTCTGCCATATGCTCATAAGAAGAGAATGAGTTAAGGCTCCATGCAGTCTGAAATGTGAGCTGTCATGGAGAGAAGTTAAAGTCTTGGGCCATATAATCTCAGAGGCAGGAGTTAAGTCTGATCAGCGTCAGTCAGAGAAAGTTAAAGTCAGCTGGGAGTGTTCATCCCACAGCTTGCAGAGAAAGACAAACCTCTCAGAGACTTACTCTCAAAGAAGAACCACTGGTTCTGGGGAGTGGACCAGGATAAAGCCTTTAGCCGCCTGAACGAGGAGCTAACACACACGCCCACGCTAGCCCTGTATGACCCAAATAAGGACACCAAAGTGTCAGCAGGCCAGGGCTCGACAGTGCGAGCGTTTCACTCGCACTTGCGACTAAAAATAGGTGTGTGCAAACTGTAAAAAATATTTAGGGGCACGTGCACATAAAAAAAAAATCAGCCGAAGCAGCCTATATTTTTGTCAATAAAAAAATATGATAATCTAATGTTGGAGGAAGTCCAGCCGCCTTCCCTCTTCCCTCTTCCCTCTTCCCCGTGTGACGCGGTTATGGGCGGTTTTCCAAGCCACTGTCGGCACAATGAATATCATGTGCGACACCAAGGGTAGCAGTGCCGCTTTGTCAGGCGTTGCTGCCTTCTCCATAGACAAACAATGGGACAGCCAGCACAAAGCTCAGCCGAGCTGAGCGCCGCGCGCTGCCAGCCTGCGCTCGAAATGAATTTTTTTTTTATTTCACCACAACGCGCTGTGACACCTCGGCGCCGAGCGTCCAATAGCAGAGAAGAGCCTGAAGTAGACCCGAAAGCGGTCACCATGGAGCTGTAGCTCCTGAACGAGCCTGTACTCCCCCAAATCCTGTCCTCTGTGCCCTATCCTGTGGAGGGCACCGCGAAAGCTGTGTGAAAGAGGCTTCAGTCCTGCAGAGTTTCAGAGGACCTGGAGAATCTTTTAGGATAGTAATAACATTATATAAGATAATCATATTGCAAAGATAATATATATAAGATAATAACATTAAAGACAAAATTAAATTGCAATACTTGATGATTTTACCTTTCTGTATATTTTGTATACAAATTCATTAAATAATTTTGCTTGTAAATGTCTATCTGCATCACGTTTATTATGGAAAACACTTTACTTGATCAATTTACATTGTGCCCCTGAAGTTCTTTGTGCGCTCCTTACTTTTTCAACTTAGGAGCACATGTGCTACTTGGGAAAAAAGTTAGGGTCAAGCCCTGCAGCAGGTGCATCCTCTTTTGGATTAGGTGCGGTTTTGCTGCAAAAGTGAAGTGAAGAATGGAGGCCTGTCGCCTATGCTTCACGCTTTCTTTCACCAGTCGAACAGAGATATGCTCAGGTTGAGAAAGAGGCCCTGGGGCTCACATGGGCCATGAGCGATTCAGAGACTTTCTCATAGGCCGACACTTTGAACTGGGTTTGACCACAAACCTCTGTTGAGTCTCCTGGGGGCCCAAGCTTTTGACACCCTACCCCCACAGATACAGCGTTTTTGGATGAGATTCATGAGATACGCCTACACGATCTCCCATGTCCCTGGAAAGAACCTTTGGACAGCAGATACACTGTCCCGCGCACCACTGCCGACAGACTCATTGGCTGCAGACAAAGAGCTCACGGAGAGCACAAATACATATGTGGACAGCATCATGGAAAACCTGCCAACGAGGGCTTCCTAACTGGACAATCTCAGAAAACATCTCAAAATAGACAGTGTGTGCTCCAAGGTCATGAAAATGTGCCAGGATGGATGGCCGGAGTCCAGCTGGTGTGCAGGGCCTCCTGATAAAGGAGACAAGACTTGTCATTCCTGCAGGCTTAAGAAATTATGTCGTCAGTAAGCTGCATGAGGGGCATCAAGGTGTGGCTAAGTGCAGGGAGCGTGCGCGGCAGAGAATGTGGTGGCCTGGCTTGAGCCAGCAACTGAATGAGCTTGTTTTGAACTGTGGAACATGCATTAAAGAACGCACTAACCACACAGAGCCCCTGATTCCAACAGATCTCCCAGAGAGACCCTGGCGGAAGTTAGGAGCGTATCTGTTCACACTGAAAGGGAAAATGTACCTGCTGGTGGTGGACTATTACTCGAGGTAGCTAACCAGCTTCATTCCACTGTGCCGACCCTCCCATCCCTGCTGAACCCTGCACTTCCAGACAGCACAGTTGTCATCTCAAAGGAGAAAGAGAGGAGGAAGAGAGGAGGAGTGCGGATCAAAAATGCTTCAATAAGCGTCACCAAGCGCAAGAGCTCAGCTGCCTCCCACCTGGAGAACAAGTGTGGGTGACGGATGCTAAAGTGACAGGGACTGTGGTGGGTGAACACTCAGTGCCACATTCGCACATGGTGGATGTGCCTCATGGTAGTGTTCACAGGAACCATCATCACCTTATTCCTCTGGACAATCCTGAGAGCACACAAGACACTCAGACAGCAGTACCATCACACACAGTGGTGTCTTCCCCAAAACAGCCAACACGTAAACCAAGTCCAGATTCCACTACCGTCAGAACCAGATGTGACAGGGTAGTGGTGAAACCAGACTGGACTTAATTGGACTAAATAAAAGACTACATGTTAAAGAAAAAAACATAAACAAAACAATGTTAAAGTTCCTATGATGTGAGAATACCTCAGATAGTCTTGTTGCCTGAGAAATGTTAATGTTTGTTTATTTGCAGGGAAAAGAAAAAAAGTTTTGAGTTTATGGCTATGTTCATAACAGGTAAAACACACTAAAGTTACCGATGTTTTGGCATACTCAAAAGGGGAGATGTGGAGTAAGTGTTTACGTGAATAGGATGGCTTTACGTGCCGAAGGGAATTCTGGGTTGTTGGTATTCAGACTGTACTGTGTGCCTCATGTTGCTGCTAATTAAAGACACGTGTAAAGAGATACTCCGATAACACAACAGGTAACAGTGGCTCTCCCCTCTCTGACGCCATTTTGGTTCTGTCTCAAGTGAGGGTCGATGGTTTGTAGTTTGAAGTTTACTGTTTCAAGTTCCAAAATACAAATGTTACATGGTGATTTATTCTAGTTGTTATCATTTTTGTGTTGGTTATAATTTACACCATTAGTAAGTTGGGTGTTATACTATAAGGAGGCCAGCTGTATTTTCCCACTGAAGTTTAAGCATGGGAGCTCGAGTATTCCATGCATAGAAATTTTTTTAAAAAGCGCAATTTTTTTCATTTCATTTCTGTCACTTTTCACTTCCAAAGTGAGCCACCAATGAATTTTGAAAAATGAATCAGCTACACAAAAGGTCAGGGGCATCACCCTTATTTTCATCAATGCACCTGTGTGAAGTGATGTTACGATGAAGGGACAAAATAACAGCACACAATTAATGCAATTTGCGATTTGTGCTTAAACCTTAATCGCATCACAATTACTGCATCTACACTAGACAGTCCTAGTAATAAAAAATGTAAAAAAGTTCAAATTCATGCGCTAACTTGCTGTGCATGCATCTTACAAGACTTACTTGGATGTTTGGGTTCTATGGCAACCCGTACAATGGGTGTAGCTTCAAAGTTAAGAGGGGTGAAGGGAGGGCAGGCAGGGGAAGTTGACAGAGTGGCTGATTTCAAAACACATCCCCCCAGACCTGCGATACCTGATAGGAGAAAGAAGAGAAAAACATCAATACATAACAATAACCAACATTATAGTAAGTTTAGGGTATGACCAGTGATAGGAACAAATATATAAAGATCAAAGAGCAAAACAAATGGAAGAGTCAATTTTTATTTTATTTATCTATTTTTTTTATTTTTTATTTTTTTATGCCATCATTTTAGCGGACTAGAGATTGTGCACCTTTAGGGCTTAGCCCTCACTTCCATAGAAGGATCTGGGGGATCCTCCCCCAGGAAAGTTTTATTTTAATTTATAGATTCAGATTATTAATACGAAATATAATCAACTAATAAATGATGATGTATTTTAATAGATTAAACGACCCAACAGTAAATAAAGTCATTAAAATGAGTTCCACCTTTAGCAGCTGCAACATTAAAGTAATGAAAACATTAATGAATCAATAATTAAAATCCAATAATATAGCCTCAAGCAGCAATTCCAGGCTTCAGGCCAGCATGGACCTTTAAAACTTGGAAGCTGGGTAGAATCAAGACCTTTGACAGTTTACAACATTAAAGATACCCTAGAGGTTTTATGCTGATCGGACAGATGCTTATTAATTTATATCCAAATCTTTACTGTAACACATTCTTCTTTGATAACACTTTTACTTATTTTTGGTCAATTGCAGAAACATTTTGGGGTCATGCTGTAATGGCTTAGTTAAAAATATCTATGCATATGTGTCGACCTCACCAAGCTCAATGAGTCAGTACGGAGGGAAAAGTATATACTCCCCTCTGTTGATCGGACTCTGGTTCATTAGCTGGTGCACGTATCTTCAGCAAGCTTGACTGCAACAAGGGCTTGTGGCAAATCCCGCTAGCAGAGGAGTCCGCCAGGCTAACAACCTTTATCACTCCTTTTAGCTGTTATCATTTTAATCGGCTGCCGTTTGGGATAGCTTCTGCACCTGAACATTTTCAGAACCAGATGACAACAGACAAACTGTCATTAATTTATGGCAAAACTATGCAAAATGCAAAAGCACTTTTTTGGAACTGGTGGCACCCCACATATCATGCAAGTTCTGTGATGATTAGACAAACTCACTGTTCAACTCTCCATCAATTGGGGCTGCTGGTCTGTCTCTCTCTGTCCCTCTATTTTAAGAAAGGGTTTTTGCACACTGAGGGCCGAATTCACAAAGAATGAACTGCGGCCGCTGATAACACCTTGAATTGCACTTCACTTCACTTCACTTAACGTCCTATTCACAAAGGATATTGCACTAATGATATACCAGCGCAAACACGCCCACAAAGTTTGGCAGCTGAGTGCAGTTTGCCCCTGATTTGCCCCTGATTGCAATTAGCCACATGGCAAAGTATAAATGTTGGCTTTGCGCCAAGAACACCGTGGCAGAACAATGGCAAAGTACTGAACACTGTATACCCTCATGTAGTGATGTCTGCTGGTGGGTCAGTCTAACAGTGTCGGATGGGTTGAGGCTGTGGATTTGACCAAGTTTGACCACTTTATCACTATTCCCTCTCACTTGTAGCTGTTTTTTCATTATCTTTTGAATTTAATATGAATTATGGAACCGTTTTTGTTCACGTTTGTTTCCCCTGTTTCATAAAATAAATTATTGAAAGTTGCTTTTGCAGTGCGTGACAGAAGTGCGTTTTGAGAACGACCGCAGACTGTCACCTGTTCAATGCATCAATATCTTCGGATGCCATTAAAGTAATGATGATTATAATAATAAAATCAAAATATTATTTACAGACTGATTTAACAGACGATCACTGCTGCCACGATCACTGGAAAGTCTGGGCGAGAGGCTTCCACAGAAGAGCGCCCAGTTTGCACCAGCTTTCTAAAGACGTTATTTACTTCACTCAAACTGCGTGTGGCTATTAGCGCTGGTGTTAGTGAATTAGACATTGTTTATCAATGAGGCTCATTTGCATACAAAGGGGCAATTTTTGCGCCAAATATATACATATTACCTCATTTAAATACGTGCAAATAACACCAGAGCACCGAGATGCAATCTGCTTGGCAGCGCAGTTAGTGGAGCATTTCTCCCTCTGCGAGTGCTTTGTGAATTAGATGGTATCTGTTTGCTCCATTTTTACTGGTTTAGCGGCCGCAAAAGCCACACAATCCTTTTGTGAATTCAGCCCTGAGTTTTCAACAATAGAAAAATGAATAAGTAAGTTGCTGTTGTAGTTAATTTTGGAGCTACACCATAACGTATGCAACATGATTTCTGACAGAGAACATTCGGTCAGATCAGTATTACTCTGCATCTGATGTTGTGTTTTGGCAACAATATGGCTCACGGACCACGGCTATGGAAATCTGCGGAGCTCACAGGAGAGAGAGAGAGAGGGAGAGAGGCTGTGCTGCTATCTGCTGACTGACTTTACTCTGAGCAGCAGCAAATTGCTAATTTGCTAAGGGGGTTTGAAAAGTTGCCAAGTTCAGTGAGAAAATCCCCAAGTTGGCAACACTGCATGTATTTATATTTTTATATTTTGACATTGACCGAAAAAAAAAGACCTGTGGCTAAAGCCAAAAAGCCAGAACCTAAACATGCCCCTGCATCATAGGATAACTGACTCAGCCATAAACATGTTAGCTTTCATTGCTTCAGTGGCTACTACAACTACTACTGCACAATAACTACTACTGCACTTACACAACCATCTCTGTACTGTGCAATATGCCTGCACAAAACATCCAACATATTGCAGAATCAAAGCTTAGGCAAATACATGCTGTTCTGAAGGCAAGACAAGGCGCAATATGTCTCTACAAAGTGTACTGTAGGTGTGGTCTTTGAAGTTTATCAATTTTTTACTGACTGACAATTGGTAAAAATTAAATGGTCCTTCAAGGGGCTATTTAGCCCTGTTTTTATCATGCAGTCTTGTAAGGTTCAGTTCAGTTTGGTACACATTTTTTTTATTTCCATTGTGAAAAGTTGTGGATGGTACCAATGGAACTATTCCTAACCATCCCCATTTTTGGTCACCCCTCTGTTGGGGTACCTAGCACAGAGATCTGGTACTAAAAGTTGGAGCTAGAAACACTGCAGTCCATTTACAAATGCTGCAGCGCCTCAAGACCCAAGAAAAGTTCCCATGTCTTGCTGCCCAACCGCTGGCATGTTCATAATTGTCATGGGATGCAACCTAGATCTGGTCTGATTAACAAAGTAGTGCAAACCATTGCCTGGCCACTGTGCTTTGGCATGTGACTGAAACGGGACAATAACAACAAGTTGTTGAAAATAGCATGATTATATTGTTTAATATATTGAATTAAAGAGGTCCTCAATTTTTTGCCTGAAACACAACCTAACCATCAATCAATAAATGTTATGAAATGTGATCCTATCAGCTTATTTAACTCTAACTTATTTAGTCCTTTTTGCATCTTCTTACATTCTTGGCTTCTGCTTTATAATTGTCCATGTTTCCAGATGGTTCTAATAATCTATGGCTTCTGGTTCAATCAATGAATTCAACCAATTTTATTTATAAAGCCCGATGTCACAAATCACAATTTGCCTCACAGGGCTTTACAGCATACGACATCCCTCTGTCCTTATGACCCTCACAGCTGATCAACTCCCCAAAAAAACCCTTTAACAGGGAAAAAAACAGTAGAAACCTCAGGAAGAGCAACTGAGGAGGGATCCCTCTTCCAGGACGGACAGACGTGCAATAGATGTCGTACAGAACAGATCAGCATAATAAATTAACAGTAATCCGTATGACACAATGAGACAGAAAGAGAGGCAGAGAGAGAGACAGAGACAGAGAGAGATGCAGGACAGACGGTAATGACAGTAGCTTACAACAACATTACTGAAAGTAATAATATTATAATTATGATTCTGGCTATTGTGGTACAATATGTTGAAAGTAAATATAAGATAATCTGATAATATCTGATAGTATACGTATGTGACAATAATCATATGTGTATAATAACAGTAGAAGTATGACTAATGATAACAGCAGCAGCAGGAGGCATCTAGCAGGACCACGACAGCAGCACAACCACACACATCACACTATCCATGCACCGCTGCAATATAAGTTAACCTGCGAGATAGTGGAGCACAAAGGCTCCAGAGAAGAAGCCGAGTTCGTGACATGCAGTATGGCCGAGTTAGAAAGATGCAGTAACAGGACATGTGAGAGAGAGAGAGAGAGAGAGAAGGAGAGAAGGTGCCCAGTATATTATAGGAGGTCCCCCGGCAAACTAGGCCTAAGTCAGCCTAACTAGGGGCTGGTACAAGGCAAGCCTGAGCCAACTATAAGCTTTACCAAAGAGGAAAGTCTTCAGTCTAGTTTTAAATGTGGAGACAGTGTCTGCCTCCGGACTGCAACAGGAAGATGATTCCACAGGAGAGGAGAGTTGTGGAATGATTTATCTTTCAACGCATCCCGACCTCAATAAGACGGCTGTATGGTCACTCCTCCCAAACATAGGTGGCGCTGCACTGCAGCCACCGCTGAACAGTGTATAGCAGTGTCCCACGGCAGGAACAGGACAGCAGCTCATATTCCCACCATCACACCAGTCCCTATTTACCGTAAAGCACATTCCTCACCACCTTCTCTCGACTGAGTCCTCTGCTCTGTCAGATCAGCATAACAGTCACCTGTTTGAATGGTGCTGGCCAGGATTTCGTCAAGTCTTGGTGAATCAAAGGGTGTTAGTGTTCTGATATCCCTTTAGAAACTCATGTGGCAGTTTATTTCTGTACAATTGTTAGCAGGATGCTCATTCAGTTGGTGCCCATGCTTCTCCATCTTTTCCTTGATGTTTTCATTTAAAAACTTTGACCTCGATAGCTAGCAGCTAGCTAGCTAAAGGAAGTCAGCAGGGGGAAGAGTTTTCAGACAGGTGAGTTGATTTCCTGATCCTAATGAGTGACTCGCAGCCACACACCACTAACGCCTAAAGCCAACCACAAAAAGCACCAACACATGCAGAGCTGACGGAGAGGCGACTTGAGACATGCCCAGGTCATCATTCTTTATCAAGTTCGGGTATGATGAAATAAACTGAACAAAAATTAGCCACTTGATTTCTATGGGAAAGTGCTTTTATGTGTCCAGTGACACTATAGTTAAGGATATTTGCAAATCAACAATGTATCCACTGAAAAACTACAAAATACTGAAGTCAACAAATCCAAACTCCATTCAGTGCTACAGACTATGTGATACAGTTAAAAGCTCCAGATAAAGCTAATACGTGGACATTGAGTTGATATTGTTTTGTTGAATGACTTCAAACTCAGCTATTAACTTAAAGCAACCCTTACCTTTCTGTAAATTTTACATTTTACTTTGTTTAGGTTAAAATGCTATTAATAAGCTGATGGCACACTAAAATGTAAGTGAATTCCACCAGAGATGAAAACTCATCATTATACCATTCTTATATGATTCTAAGAAAACTCCAACCAATCACTGCATTCGGACCGAATGCAATGATTGGTCGGAGTTTTCTCCTGTCCTGTCTGTCTTCCCCACGTCGAGGCCTCCGACTGACATAACCGCTCGCGTAACATCCTCCCCACACCCTCCACCCCTGAGTCTGTGAGACAACAAATATGCTAGAAACAGGGACGCGTGGATATAAACTAATAACCTGAGATGACGATGGTTTTGCCTGGAGCTGTCACGAAGGGAAGATGCTGGCAGCGCTGTGACAGGACACAGGAGCGGGGGGAGCGCGGAGGGGTTAGCTCTATGCTAACAGCTAACCCCGTCAAACCAGCTGTTCCCAGCAGCCTTCTGGCGAACGTCCACTCGCTGGACACGAAATGGATTACATCCGACAACGGAGATCCACTAACTGAGGAGTGAGGGACTGTTGCGTCCTTGTGTTCACTGAGACATGGATGAATGGTAACATATCAGACTCTGGTGTTGAGCTAACGGGGCTAACACTACATACGGTATAGAGCAGACAGGGAGGCTGCATCATCTGGTAAGCTCCGTGGTGTATACACAAACAATTCATGGTGCTGTGATGTGAAGAGGTGCTCCCAGTTCTGCTCTCAGTGCTCTCAGGACGTGGAGTTTTTGACAGGGATGCTTGTGGATATACAGTGCCCTCCAAAACTATTGTAACAGTGAGGCCAATTCCTTTATTTTTATTGTTGACTGAAAATATTTGGGTTTGACATCAAAAGATGAATATGGGACAAGAGATCAACATTTCAGCTTTTATTTCCAGGTATTTACATCTGGATATGATACACAACTTAGAAGATAGCACCTTTTGTTTGAACCCACCCATTTTTCATGAGAGCAAAAGTATTGGAACATGTCACTGACAGGTGTGTTTTGTTGCCCAGGTGTCACCCAATTACATTGATTATTCAAACAATAAAGAGCACTGAATGTCTGAGCTCAGTTTCAGATTGGGTACGATAGATTTTGCCTGTGCAGACTGCATTTAGAGGTGGAACCAACATGAAAACCAGAGAGCTGTCTATGGGTGAAAAAGAAGCAACTGTGAATCTGAGAGAAGATGGACAATCAATCAGAGCCATTGCACAAACATTGGCCATAGCCAGTACAACCATTTGGAATGTCCTGAAGAAGAAAGAAACCACTGGTGTACTAAGCAACAGACGTCGAACAGGTAGACCAAGGAAAACATCAGCAGTTGATGACAGAAACATTGTGAGAGCTGTAAAGAAAGACCCTAAAACAACTGTTAGTGACATCAGCAACAACCTCCAGAGGGCAGGAGTGAAGGTATCACAATCTACTGTTCGAGAAGACTTCATGAACAAAAGTACAGAGGCTACACCAGAAGATGCAAACCACTCATTAGCAAGAAGAATAGGAAGGCCAGGCTGGAATTTGCCAAAAGGTACAGAGATGAGCCTCAAAAATTCTGGGAAAAGTTTTATGGACTGATGAGACAAAGATTGACTTTTTCCAAAGTGACGGAAAGGCAAAAGTTTGGAGAAAGAAAGGATCTGCTCATGATCCCAAACATACAAGCTCATCTGAGAAACACGGTGGAGGTAATGTCATGGCTTGGGCTTGCATGGCTTCTTCTGGGACGGGCTCTTTCATCTTCATTGATGATGTAACACATGATGGCAGCAGCAAAATGAACTCAGAAGTCTACAGAAACATTTTGTCTGCTAATTTAAAGAAAGATGCAACCAAACTGATTGGGAGATCCTTCATCATGCAGCAAGATAACGACCCAAAACACACTGCCAAAACAACAAAGGAGTTCATCAGGGGCAAGAAGTGGAAGGTTTTAGACTGGCCAAGTCAGTCTCCAGACTTAAACCCAATAGAGCATGCATTTTACCTGCTGAAGAGGAGACTGAAGGGAGTAACCCCCCAAAACAAACAACAACTGAAAGAGGCTGCGGTGAAAGCCTGGAAAAGCATCACAAAAGAAGAATGCAAAAGTTTGGTGATGTCAGTGGGTCACAGGCTTGATGCAGTTATTGAAAGCAAAGGATTTGCAACTAAATATTAAGTCTCATTCACTTTAATCTATTTTAAGTTTATATGTTCCAATACTTTTGCTCACCTAAAAATTTTGTGTTCCATTACAAATAATGCTATCTTCTAAGTTGTGTATCAGATCCAGATGTAAATACCTGGAAATAAAAGCTGAAATGTTGATCTCTTGTCTCATATTCATCTTTTGATGTCAAACCCAAATGTTTTCAGTCTACAACAAAAGTAAACGAATTGGACTCACTGTTCCAATACTTTTGGAGGGCACTGTAAACTAGTAACCTGAGATGACCATGGTTTCGCCTGGAGCTGTCCCGAAGGGAAGATGCCGGCAGGGCTGTGACAGGACGCAGGAGCGTGGGGAGCGCGGAGGGGTTAGCTCTATGCTAACAGCTAACCCTGTCCAACCAGCTGTTCCCAGCAGCCTTCTGGTGAACGTCCGTTCGCTGGACACGAAAGGGATTACATCCGACAACGGAGATCCACTAACTGAGGAGTGAGGGACTGTTGCGTCCTTCACTGTTCACTGAGACATGGATGAATGGTAACATACAGTACAGGCCAAAAGTTTGGACACACCTTCTCATTCAATGCGTTTTCTTTATTTTCATGACTATTTACATTGTAGATTCTCACTGAAGGCATCAAAACTATGAATGAACACATGTGGAGTTATGTACTTAACAAAAAAAGGTGAAATAACTGAAAACATGTTTTATATTCTAGTTTCTTCAAAATAGCCACCCTTTGCTCTGATTACTGCTTTGCACACTCTTGGCATTCTCTCCATGAGCTTCAAGAGGTAGTCACTTGAAATGGTTTCCACTTCACAGGTGTGCCTTATCAGGGTTAATTAGTGGAATTTCTTGCTTTATCAATGGGGTTGGGACCATCAGTTGTGTTGTGCAGAAGTCAGGTTAATACACAGCCGACAGCCCTATTGGACAACTGTTAAAATTCATATTATGGCAAGAACCAATCAGCTAACTAAAGAAAAATGAGTGGCCATCATTACTTTAAGAAATGAAGGTCAGTCAGTCCGGAAAATTGCAAAAACTTTAAATGTGTCCCCAAGTGGAGTCGCAAAAACCATCAAGCGCTACAACGAAACTGGCACACATGAGGACCGACCCAGGAAAGGAAGACCAAGAGTCACCTCTGCTTCTGAGGATAAGTTCATCGAGTCACCAGCCTCAGAAATCGCAAGTTAACAGCAGCTCAGATCAGAGACCAGATGAATGCCACACAGAGTTCTAGCAGCAGACCCATCTCTAGAACAACTGTTAAGAGGAGACTGCGCGAATCAGGCCTTCATGGTCAAATAGCTGCTAGGAAACCACTGCTAAGGAGAGGAAACAAGCAGAAGAGATTTGTTTGGGCCAAGAAACACAAGGAATGGACATTAGACCAGTGGAAATCTGTGCTTTGGTCTGATGAGTCCAAATTTGAGATCTTTGGTTCCAACCGCCGTGTCTTTGTGAGATGCAGAAAAGGTGAACGGATGGATTCCACATGCCTGGTTCCCACTGTGAAGCATGGAGGAGGAGGTGTGATGGTGTGGGGGTGTTTTGCTGGTGACACTGTTGGGGATTTATTCAAAATTGAAGGCACACTGAACCAGCATAGCTACCACAGCATCCTGCAGCGACATGCCATCCCATCCGGTTTGCGTTTAGTTGGACGATCATTTATTTTTCAACAGGACAATGACCCCAAACACACCTCCAGGCTGTGTAAGGGCTATTTGACCAAGAAGGAGAGTGATGGAGTGCTGCGGCAGATGACCTGGCCTCGGACCTGAACCCAATCGAGATGGTTTGGGGTGAGCTGGACCGCAGAGTGAAGGCAAAGGGGCCAACAAGTGCTAAACACCTCTGGGAACTCCTTCAAGACTGTTGGAAAACCATTTCAGGTGACTACCTCTTGAAGCTCATGGAGAGAATGCCAAGAGTGTGCAAAGCAGTAATCAGAACAAAGGGTGGCTATTTTGAAGAAACTAGAATATAAAACATGTTTTCAGTTATTTCACCTTTTTTTGTTAAGTACATAACTCCACATGTGTTCATTCATAGTTTTGATGCCTTCAGTGAGAATCTACAATGTAAACAGTCATGAAAATAAAGAAAACGCATTGAATGAGAAGGTGTGTCCAAACTTTTGGCCTGTACTGTATAAGACGCCGGTGTTGAGCTAAAGAGGCTAACGCTACACAGAACGGACAGGGAGGCTGCATCATCTGGTAAGCTCGGTGGTGTATACACAAACAATTCATGGTGCTGTGATGTGTCTTTCTTATATGTTGCACAAATTGTTTTTAAATGTTTTGTTTCTTTTGCTTGGGGTATGCGATATGTCAATTCATTTTTTATGGTGCGCATAAAAATGACAAAGAAGTTCAGTTCAGTTCATAATGTTATATATGACAACACAGCACCCAGTTGCTAATAGCTAACGTTAGCCTACTGCAGCGTAGCCTCTGAAACATTAACGTTATCTTCCTCATGCGTTTCCACTTACTAGTAACGTTAACGCTACTATCTAACGTTAGCACTGTAACCTTATTCTAAAACCCATCAGTCATCACTGACTCCTGTTAAGTTTTAAAACTCCGGGGTTGCATTTGTAACGTTACACTCGCCCTCCTCTTCCGTGTATCTAACATTACCATGCCAACGCCTACGTCTGTCATAGATGTAATGAGGACGTAATGGAGGAGGGGGGAATAGGCCGTTGGAGGGAGGTAGAGTTGCAGGAGGAGGAGGATGGGACTTTGGAGGGAGGCGGGAGTTGTGAATGTTCAAATTTTTTCTAAGTGCTGTGTGAAATGCAAGAAAGGTAAGGGTTGAGTGGGTTAAGTGTTATCAAGGGTGTAGAATTGGGTCAGGGTGGCAGGAACATGTACCTACCAATATCCAGCAAATACTGAATTGTCCCTAGCAATAATACTGTTGTTTGTCAGTGTCAATGTATTTGGTACATTAAATGGTTAACAGATCTTGCTCTACATTACAAGTCCCGCCTGCCTAATCCAGTATCGCTAATAGGACTTGCTTCTTGGGTTGAAGGAAGCTATCAATACTTAGATGCATCAGGATGTGGACATGGACAATTGTGCATCGATTCACATCAACGATCTAAATGTTAATAACGTAATGCTGATGGAATGAAAGAAACAGAAATCAACCGTGACAGCAGTGTAGCACCCCGACAGTTGACAGTGTGGAAACGCTGGTAATAAACGGGCCCCGGCGCTAAATTTTTAACGAAGCTCCAAAATTATTGGTTCTTTTATCTGTTACTGTTAGCTTACTTTTTTATATTTCGGTGTAATTCATTATCATGTGGCAGCAGCCTCTCTTCCCGCACTCTGTGCGTCAGGGCTGCTGCACCACTTTTATGCACACAAACACAGAGTTGAGCTGGAACAGTGGAGACAGAGAAGTGAAAATAACTTGAGCTGATGACAACTATGCTTGTTACTGTGAGTGCAATAAAACCTCCATGAGGAAAAATTCAATACTTTATCAATTCATCTGCTTAGCATCATGCAAACATATAGAAAAGCTATATTTTTAATCTGCTCTGTCCACAGTCTCTCATCCACCACCATTAATATTATGTTATAAACTAGCACAGAGCGCTTTTCAGCTAATAGCAAATTGTTACTAACAAACTGAAACAACTGTTTATGTTAAACAGTTTAGCTTAGTTTGCCACATATGTTAAAAATACCAGAGGTAATGTGACCGGCAGGCAGTGAATCTCCTCACCAACAGAGGGAGGGGCAGAGAGGGCAGGAGGACTGATACTGACTGATGTCTTTGCTATTTATTCTTTCACAGCTTCACTCAGTATTGTGATGTCAGGAATATGACTTATCTTATTGACATTTTAGATTTGTTTCCAGTGAGATACTGAGTCTTTATTGTGACTTTGCTGTTTTAATATTACTGTTGCTGCTCTACAAACAACATTTAGTTATACAATATTCAGTTTTAATTCTGTTCTGATCCCCCCCCCCCCCAAAAAAAAAAAAAAAAAAAAATCCTCGTAATATTTACAGTATTGGTTCTCTGAGAATCTCTTTCACATTCTAGCAAAAAAATGGTATTGTAACTGAAATATCCCTAATCAAATCGATATTGAATCAAATCAATCAGAAATCCAATTAAATCCTAGTTTAGGAACCACAGTGTCGCCTGTTTGAGTCCCCGTCCGGACCAAATATGGAATGTGAACTGGTGGCAGGAGAGGCGCCAGCTCACCTCCTGGGCACTGCCAAGGCGCCCCTGATACATATATATGTATATATATATATATATATATATATGTATATATATATATATATATATAAACACCACGCAGCTCCACACTGGTGCAGATGCTCTCACATCTCCAGCTAAATCTGAGTGCTGTAGGCAGAGGCTTGTTTATTTACAGACCTCAGTGTATTTCTATTCTTCTTTTCACAGCTCTGTACAAGAAGAGCAATGGATTTACATTCCCTGGTGTTTCAATTTTGTCACTCTCATACAGGAAAATACAGTGGTACAAAGTGTGCCAATGCTCTTGTAATCTGTGTTAGAGCTTTGATTCTCTGCCCGAGCAGGCCTGACCAAGCAGCAACCTTGGAGATTGAAAAATTAAGCTAATGCAGAATAACCAAAAACTGCAGTTCATCAAATGACCACTTGAAGCTGGCTCAAAAACAGTCAGTCCGTTAAAATGTCCAGCTTTACAGCAGAAATAAACATGTTTATAGCCTGGTACAAAAAACAGTTTTGGTTTCTATAGCTAATTTCAACATTTATTACAACTGTACAGGGTGTGTTTTTTGGTTTGTTTGTTTGTTTGTTTTTTATAACTCACCTGTTTACATTTTATCAAGGCCCAAAATTATGCATATTTCAGGGCGGGCCTGCTTGACTGACTGGCTGTCTGTGAGGCATCACCACAGTCTGTGAGTCAGATCCACCCCTCCTTCCTCCACAGCTCTATCCTCTCATCCAAACATGGTCATTTCTGGCACCAAAAGACCAAGATAGTGACAGCCGAAATGCAGAACTGAAGTCTTCTAAAGTCAAACCTACCAACAAACCAACAGGTGACGTCACAGTAGCTACGTCCATTGTTTACACAGTCTATGTGCTGTGCCTGACCTGGCCTGCTGGGTTCAGGCTGGGCCAGGGTATCATTTCTTAATATTTTCTGGGCTTGAATATTGGGTTTGCACCAATTTACTGATGTTCTTTTTTTCATGAAACTGACACCAATCTATTAGGTACATCTAGCTAAAACTAATACAGTCTAATAACACAGTCCTACAATAAACTTCTACCTGCCCTGCTGTGTGATGGAAAAACACATGCAGCAAAAATTGAGGGATTTTAGCCACAAATCAGTCTGTTGCTTTTAAATGTCAAAACTCAAGACAAGCCCTCATCAGTTAATAACACACCCTCAAGTGGGTTGCCCTGTTGTAATGGAACTGCAAGTCCCTGCTCGGCTGGACTGACGGCCTAAGCTAAATCAAGCCAGCTCCTGACTGTCAAAAAAGGGTAACAGTTTGATCAGTACCTCTAAAACTGTTTTAACATCTGAACATTACGACCATTATAATCAAATAACTTCAGAATGGTCTCTGATGATCTAAAAAGGCAACTAATCATCACTCCCCAGCCTAACACCTAAGATGTGTTCAACAACAACAACAACAACAACCTTTACACATTGCTTTAAATTTAACACGTGAAGACTGCAACTGAAACAGCCTTTTACTTATGCAGACATACAAGTATTCAACTTGTATATCAGAGATTTGTGCACAGTGAGGATTCAGAATGGACTGAAAACTGGCATGCACCTGAGCAGTGAGTACAGCTGTTCTGTTTACTATTGCTTGTTAAAATGAACTTTGGCACAAAGCACAACTAGTACAGTGAACGCTACATACACATCTATTGAATGTGGTGATGTGTATGGTCCATTTTATGTACAATGCTCATAAAAATAGAGGAACACTTAGTATAACACTAAGTCAGTTAAACTTCAGGGATATCAATCTGTCCATTTGGGAAGCACAAGTGGTTGTAAATCAGTTTCACCTGCTTTGGTGCAAATGAAAGTGACAACAGGTGCAATGGAGAGGCAAAAGCAATACAACCCCCAAAAAGGGAATGGTTTTGCATGAGGTGGTCACAGACAGTTGCTCTGTCCTTATCCTTCCTGACTGATTCTTCTCTAGTTTTGTGTTCTGCTAGTGTCCTTGTCACTACTGGTAGCATGAAGTTGTACAGGCAGTCCAGCTCCTCCAGGATGGCACATCCATACTTGTGGTCATAAGTCGGTTTGCTGTGTCTCCCAGCACAGTCTCAAGAGCATGGAGGAGATACCGGGGACCGGCCATTACACAAGGAAAGCTGGACAGGGCCATAGATGGGCATCAACCCAGCAGCAGGACTGGTATCTGCTCCTTTGTAGCAGGCTACTAGTGAGCATGTTTCTGACCAAACTGTCAGAAACAGAGGGCCGGACATCCTCTAGCAGGACCTGTGCTTATAGCCCAGAACCACGCAGCTTGATTGGCATCCACCAGAGAACACTAGAACTGACAGTTCAGCCATTGGTGCCCCATCCTCTTCAAAGATGAGATCAGGTTCACACTAAGCACATGTGACAAGCATGAAAAAGTCTGGAGACACCATGGTGAATGTTATGTTGACTGTAACATCACCCAGCATGACTGGTTTAGCAGTGGGTCAGTGATGGTCTGAGGAGGTATATCCTTGGAGGGTCACACAGACCTCCATGTCATAGCCAGTGGTACCCTGACTGCTGTTAGGTACCGAGATGAAATCCTCAGAGTGACTGTCAGATCTTACGCTGGTGCGGTGGGCCCTGGGTTTCTCCTGGTTTAGGACAATGCCCGGCCTCATGTGGCCTCAGTGTGTAGGCAGTTCATGGATGACAGGCATTAATGCCATTGACTGGCCCTCTTGTTCCCCTGAACTAAATCCAGGTCTGGGAGGAGATCCCTTAAAACACCATCCAGACGTTGTAGGGAGTGCATAAAGGTACATGGGGGCCACACACACTACTGAGTCACGTTATGAGTTGCCGTGATAAAACTACATAAGTTGGATCAGCCTGTGATTTAATTTTTTACTCTGATTTTCAGTGTGACTTTGATGATTTTGGTTTCCACTGACCGTTGTTAGGTCATTTTGTTCTCAAAAAATATACAGTGTATATCAGTAAAGATTTTCAACTTGAATAATTCATTCATCAAGATCTGATGTGTGATTTAAGTGTTCCCTTTGTTTTGTTGAGCAGTGTGGTTTAAATACACAAGGGTTAGGCAGCAGCCAATCCACAGTTGTCAAACAAGAGCCAGCATCATTGTGAAAGAAGTTTAAAGGCACTATGTGTAACAATTTCAGTTGTTCTTTCAGACAAATTTTGCAGTCAAAAGTGTGTCCTAGCACGTGTATTTACCTCCATCAGCATATCTAAGTATGTCCGTAAGCTCCGAAATTCTCATTTACATATACATTGCGACCAGTGTCTCATCATGTACATGTGCCATCTTGAGAATACATCCGCCAGCAAGGGACATACAGCCCCGCCTTCGGCGTATTCATTGAGAGCCAGGCCACTGCTGTGTGACTGAGAAGCCGAAGGAGAGGAGCAAGAGGTGCTTCGCTACTACCCCAGAAAATTTGAAACAAAGTCCCACTCTTTCAGCATAATGCAGGATCATGCATATGCACCATCTCGGGAGACAGAATCCTCATCGCCAAGAAAGCTCAAAAGGGAATCAAAAAGGCAACGAGACCAGCGAATTCATAAAATGAGGATCAACACTGGGCTAGCCTTTCCCAGCTGGAAGGAGCTGCTGCAGGAGAGAGGCAATGTAATCAACAGCACTAACAGCTAACAGCAGTGCTGTGTTGTGAGGAGAGGGATGAGGTGTGTGAGGTTGAACCACTTGTCAGTTGTCAAAAGACAAGACGTGATTGATTCGTTCCGACTTACACGGTCCCCAACAGTCCAACGTTGTAAACACAGCCAGCATGGTGAGGAGGGGGTTTGTCAACTCTCATCGTGTGTGTCTGTGTAGGAGCCTGAATGAATACTCCATGAAATATCGGATGACATGGTTTCATCAATGTTATCATAGCTTTTTGGTACAGAGCGGCTACCGCTGTTGCAATACGCGTTTGAAACAGTGAGGCACTAGAGTGCGCTATCCGTTTGAATGCAATATATTAGTTCAACGTTAGATGGGAGAAATTTCTACACACTGTGGCTTTAAATGTCAGCCTTTTCAAGATAAACTGACGACTTCTTGTGCTGCGATGGTTCACGGGTCTAATGGCTTCAGAGTAAAACCAAGCTGCCTGTTTGCTTTGTGTACACACAATTTAAAACACATTTCTGATTACATTAGGTTCAACTAATCACAGAGGACACTGACAACTTTATATGCTTTTTTGAGGACTTGTTAAGCTGGGCAGGGGATATTTGTCTTTGGCCAACAACACACACACTACTGAATTACATTATGAATTGCCATGATAAAGTTCACACAAGAATTTCATGTGATTTTGAATCCAGCTCTCAATGAATTTTGTTCTCAACAAACTGTGCAATGTACACCAGTAAAGATTTTTAACCTGAATTATTCTTTCATCAAGATCTGATATGCGATTTAAGTGTTCCCTTATTTTTTTGTGAGCAGTGTATTTGGGATTATGCACCTACATAGTATTTTCATAGATTGATGTAACCTATCAACAATGTCTCCTAGAAACTATGTTGATAAATGGGCTTAAATGAACCTACATGGGCTTCCCAATTACCTTGGGGTGGCAAATATGATCACTACCTGGACTATGTTCTGAGACAATGTTTTGTGTGAATGAATGATATCTATGCATGTCTGGCATGAATGTATACACCGGAGTGACAGGAAGGTGGTTGGAGTACGGAGCACAAACTGTGACACCAGAGACTGGAGTTTTGGCATCCTTACTGATGTCTGTGGTAGGTTTTGGCAATAAAAGCACTTTGGTTAAGGTTAGGTAGAGATTGTGGTCTTGTTTTAATACAGACAAAGTCCACTGTTATATGAAGCACCAGGCACAACATGATTATCAACATTTTATCAAAACCACAATCTTCCCCTGACATAAGCATAGTTTTTTTTTTTTTTTTTAATGTTTCCTAATGCTGTAGTTGTTGCGAGCAGACTGTATTGTAAAATCAAATATTTTGATGTGACACAAATAAAATATGTTATTACTGAACATTTTTACTGAAACATTAACATTTTGTGACTTGCCACATATGTTAACAACATCTCTGCATTATGTTTATGGAAAATATAATCCAGGAATCATGATGTTTTCGTTGAACAACAGCAGACTGAATGCAATTTCAGGCAGACAGGGCTGAACCTAATACATAATTACACAATATGTTTACTTGGCGACAGCTCTGGTTGTTGAGAAGATGAAAATGAGTGCTGAAATTGTTTAAAGAGCTGATCTGCCCACCATTTTCAGTCTCAACTAGGTCCTACAAAGGAGCCTGGAAGTAGTGCACCATAATTTGCTATTTTTAATGTAAGAAATCTGTCTGGCCATTTACTGAATAATGACAAAAGGGACTCAAAGCACTGCAATCTGAAGTCTATACATTATTTTGTTATCATGATATGTAAACAATGTTTACTTAATGCCAGGTTCAGACCACATAATATTTTTGTCCGTTCCAACAGTCACTATGTCAGATTAGGCGATTGTGGAGTCATAAAATCTTGCCATGACTTGGCCAACAGTCATGACAGACTGCACGTTGGTCCACGACCAATCATCGCTGGTCGTCTTTGACAACGTGCCTTTTTATTATTATTACTATTACTATTTCAGTCACTATGGCCGTTCATGTCCCAGCTGAACTGTTATTGTAATAACATAAAAAGTGCCACCAGATGACGGGAGCCACATTTGAAGTACCACATGCAAACTCCTCCACAAGTTCTGGCAATGTTTCACAATGAAAGCCTTTTTAGAAAATGAGGGGATTCTCTAAACTGAAACCATAAGGGGCTTTTAATTTCAAACGGATACAGGAAGTGCTGAGTTTGAAATGGCAGTGGGATGCATTAAATTTAACAGGGCAAATGGGAGTGGATTAGAAGTAAAAATAGAAAAATATAGAGGGAATAATAAATAAAGGCCCGTTTCTATTGTAGTCTGTTTCAAATTAACCTGGTACCCTCTGCAGTTGTGGCAAGTAAAAGCCCCGCCACTATTAGTGAATTTTACTCCTTTATTTGTTTCTTTATGTTGGGAACATAAATTAGGTGTCACACGGAGGAACCAATTATGTTGGGAACAACAGTATTAGGCCTCACCAAGGGGACACCAGTAATGTTGTAAATTGGCTATCGAAAATGATTAATAATTATTAATAATTATGTTAAATAATGCAACTTAAGTAACATTAAATCACCTCGTGGGGCACCAATCCCGTAGAGGGAAAGTTAAAGATATCAGTCTCATAAAATAAGCTAAACTATTAATTTGGAGTTTTGATTAATAATTAAATTAATGACAATAACCAAAATTAACAGTAAAGCCTGAAGGATTTCGGAGTTCTTGACACAATGACTATTCATTCACTCTTGTGCAACATTAAACAGATAGCAGGTATGATTCCAGACACACACAAATTCTAACTAACTATATACAAGCTTGGGGTGTGTGTGTGTGTTAGTGTGTGTGTGTGTGTGTGTGTGTGTGTGTGTGTGTGTGTGTGTGTGTGTGTGTGTGTGTGTGTGTGTGTGTGAGTGAGAGAGAGAGAGAGAGAGAGAGAGAGAGAGAGAGAGAGACAGAGACAGAGAGAGAGAAAGTAAAGGCGGGTGTGGTGATCAAAGAGCTGTTTGGCCTACAAAACAAGATGGCTGACAACAGAGAACTACAAGATGGCTGAATCAAAGCTGGCTTCAGATCAGGGGAGGTGTTTGTCTGCCCGTGTGGTCAGGACAAAGACAAAGGAAAAGAAGCGGGAACTTTGAGATGCCTTTTTGAGTGTAGCTTCAATCACATACAACAAGTTAAACAGTCTTGCTTCGCCTGTAAAGCTGTGATAAGCTATGCCCAGTTGTTACATTACCGATCATCGAGGTCTTTACAGAGTTAGATGCTGGGTGCTAACTCATTTGGTTCTCCTTGTTGCTAGAAAGCTAGTTGCAAACCTTGTGCTTGCAAGTCTAACTTCTCTGGTTCAGATTTGCCTGTGCCTTGAGCATGGGCAAGTCGTGGTCCAGGAGAAAGAGAGTCTGTGAGCAATTGCCCTCCCTTTAGTGGTTTGGGGCAATGGAGCAAGGGTCTGGGTATCTGGTCTGGTCCAGGCCCAGTCAAGAAGAGAGGTGTGGGCTGCTTGGCAGCTCCCGAGTACGAGAAAGACTGTCTGAAAAGAGCTGACCTACTACAGATGCCTGTGACATCACAGAGTCACATGTCACTGTAAAAGTCCTGTCCAATCAAGTTTTGAGACTTGTGTCTCACTGAGGTGTGAGATGACCTCCTGTAGAGATGAGTGTCAAATAGCTGTCTTTGTTTGAAGAACAAAGAGCATGCAGAGAGGAAAAGCCTTCACATGTCCAGTTTAGATTTTAACAAATAACAAATCATCTGTGGTCCTGTGAATCCCAACAGTTATGAAGAGTTCACATTCTTTGGTAGCCTGATGCAAATGGCCGCTCCCATTTGCCCTGTTAAATTTAATGCAACGCACTGTCATTTCAAACTGAGCACTTCTTGCATCAGTTCTAAAAGGGCTTTATTTTTGCAGGGTGCTAAAGTGCCTCTGCTGTTTCACACCATCATTTTCCCATCATTTACTCTGTTGTAATAATAACAATGATGATAATAATAATAATAATAATACATTTTATTTGAAAAGCGCCTTTCAAAACACTCAAGGTCACTGTACAATAGTAAGCAAAGTAATAAATAACAACAAGGAGAGACAACAACACAGAAGAAACAATACAGGAAAAAACAACAACTCGGAAAAAAATGTAAAGTGCAATCAAAGAGAGTATGCCAATTTGAACAGGTGAGTTTTTGAGTCTGGATTTAAACAGTGGAAGAGAATCAATGTTGTGGATGTCAGGTGGGACTGAGTTCCAGAGTTGAGGAGCAGAGCAGCAGAAAGCTCTACTCCCTATGGTGCTGAGGCGGGCAAAAGGGACAGAGAGCTGGATGGAGGAGGAGGAGGATCAGAGGGAGCAGGAGGACGTGGCAATGTGGAGGAGATTGGACAAATATGGGGGGGTCGAGGTTATGGATGGCCTTGAATGTGTAAATGAGAATTTTGAATTGAATTCTGAATTTAACCGGAAGCCAGTGAAGTTGCTGGAGGACCGGGGTGATGTGGTGGAATGAGGGGTTTTTGGTGATGATATGAGCAGCGGAGTTTTGGACCATTTGAAGCTTATGGAGGGACTTGTGAGGGAGACCAAAGAGGAGAGAACTGCAGTAGTCGATGTGGGAGGTAACAAGGCTATGGACAAGAATAGAAGTGGTGTGGGTGCTGAGGGAAGGGTGGAGACGATTAATGTTGCGGAGATGAAAATATGCAGACCGGGTAATATTATTGATATGAGAGTGGAAGGATAGTGTGCTGTCAAGAAGGACACCCAGACTCTTAACCTGAAGGGAGGGGGAAACGAAGGAGCTGTCAATTCGGAGGGAGAAACTGTCAACTTTAGACAGTGTAGATTCCATGCCCACAAGGAGGGGCACGCGGTAACGTCCCTAGAGGAAATATCAGAAAGGCTGAGGTGTTGTTGTCATACAGTCGGCCAATGGCAGCAGATCGCTCTGTGTTTCTATTGGTCTAACTGACGGCTGTGACAGAAGAAGTCGTGGAAGAGAAAAAGAAAATCAAACATGCTAGACTTTCTGTCAGGACGTTGTGAGGCTTCCTTGACATGGCGTCGGTTTGTCTACTAGGACACATTTTATAAGATAAAACAATAGATTATTGCATAAGAAAACAGGACTTTTAAGAGGCTTAAGAGTTTCTTTAGCAGAGGACAGAATGGTGGAAACACAAAGAGGTCAGAGAAATATTCTTCAAACGCTGAATAACAGTGAGTAAATGAAAGGCTACAGATAAGATGGTGCAGGGACAATGTTTGTGGTAAATCTCATTAGGAATACACACACATTTCCCACTCGATGCAATAATGATTTAACACTAGATATAAAATGATGACATCACTAAGATATTCGGAAAACTGGAAAAATGCAACAGTGCAGCAGTGATGACTTGAGTCTGCCTCAACCTTCCATCAGCAGAGTAATCACATTAACAAAGACAACACTTTCATAGTTTGATATTGTGATGCAGTTCATTTCATTTACAATGGGCATCCACACCTTTCAGTTTTACAAAAGGACAACCAATCACGTCTGTTTAAAGAATGTGTCAAACCTAGCAACTGGGGCAACCAGACCTCCTCACTAAGATAAACGTTTCTGTCCCTTCCTCACTCAAAGTTGCTCTGAGAACTTTCCTAAAACACTCCTAAGATAGGATTCCTAACTAAAAATTTTAGGTTAAGTTAGCAGCTCTCAAGTATTCTCAGAATGTTTTGTGAATACAGCCCCTGGTTCTTCTGCCAGATTTCAGAAAGCACACCCAGAGTGAAACAAGATTTTTAAAATTGGTGGAGTGCCTGTTTAATTTGTTTCTTAAATATCAAACGACTTGGATTCTGAGGAGATTATCAGCAATAACTTAAAAAAAATTCTATGAAAAAATAAAGTGCACTTTGTGTAGGCAATTTTGTAATGATTACCCAAATATTGGTTGTTAACATGTCCATAATTGATTAAAGAAATTCCTTGAAATTTACCTCCCTACTGTGTGTGTTTGATCTTTAATCTGTCTGATCGGTTGAAATCATAGAGACTTTGCTCCAAGTTGTATGCTGGTATGAACAGAGTGAATACATTCTTACAACCTTCATACAAAGCCATTTAAATCGATTTTAAAGTGATATGTTGAGGTTAATGTTCTGCATGCAGAAACGTAAGACAAGTATGTGTGGGAGGGTATCAGAGCCATGTCATATCACTACTACTAATTGTAGGTTTATAAAGCTCTCTGCTATATATTCAGAACTTTTTAGAGCAGACTTTTCTACTGATTTTGAAGGGCTGGTCTTAGGTCAGACAGAAAAGAAGCAGGAAATGCTGTTCCTTCAGACACAAGTAATAATAGGGTTCATGCCATTCTGCAGATCAAATGACATAATCAGTGTGGGAGGCAGATATAGTTGCACTCCTCTTTGTTCTCTGTGATTCACTGAAAGAGCTTAAGTCCTGTTCACTCTGTTCTGTGGACGAGTCAGGGCACGGCAACAATGAATAATGAAACAGACTTCATAGGAAAGAGAGCACAAGAGACCACAAAACAAGTGGAGACACAGGGGAAGGCAAAAACATAAAGGTATGCAAAGAGTCCACTGCAATTAATGAAAAATATTCAAATGCATATATCAACAAACATTTCAGTATATCAGTGAAATAAAGTACAAAGGAGAAGAAAATCACCAAATGAAGAAACAACTAACTAAAGACAGAAATCATTAAGATGTGCCTTTAACTGATTAATTGTTTTTCATTATCTGGTGTCCAAAAGAAAATGTGAGAAGTGTAAACATAAACCTCTGGAGCAATATCTGAATGAAAGCCAAAGTCAAATCCTCAGATTTGACACATTTGTGTCACATCTGAAGAAATTACCTCAAGGTGTTCTGAGATTTGGGTTCTTGAGAATTACCTTTGACCACCAAATTCTTATTAATTCATCATTGAGACCAAGTGAATGTTTGTGCTAAATATTAAGAAATTCCCCAAGGACGTTCTTGAGATATTGTGTTCACAAGAATGAAACAGACACACAGTCACAGTGACCATGACCTTTGATCTTTGGCCACCAAACTCTAATCAGTTCATTGTTGAATCCAAGTGGGCAATTGTACCTATGTGAAGAAATTCCCTCACATTGTTCTTGAGATATCACTTTCACAAGCATGAAACAGACAAGATCACGGGGACCTTGACCTTTGACTCACAACCAACAAAATCATCGATATCATCGATAAGTCTAAGTGGACAGTTGTACCAAATTTGAAAAAAAAAAAATCCCTTAAGGTGTTCTTGAGATATCACATTCACAAGAATGGAATGGACAGACAAATGGACAAAGGGACTACCTGAAAACATATCATATCAGGCCATGGCTATCGCAGGTGCAGAGGCATGAAAGACTACTTTGGTATGAATGCTGGAATGGAACAGATTTTTCTTGTCCAGAGGTTGCCCTACTTGCTGCAGACATTCTTCCTGGCTATAACAAGTATGAGTCCCATACACAAACATGACACTATGAAGAATCTACACAAAGCAGGAGTTGGCTGACTTTGATTCTAAACTACAACTTTACCCAAACACAAGTCAAACTCTGGCCTGCTGGGCTACCTGCTTTGAACCCCCTGCTGGCTATCAGAAATAGACATCAGTAAAACTCCACTTCATCCACTTCCCTCTGTCTCTCTCCTTCTGCCTAATGTGCAAAACTACAGTTAAATAATTCTACAACCAGAAACCATGGTTTACCAGAACCATCTGGAAACATGGACAGTTAAAAAGCAGCAGCCAACAATGTAAGAAGCAAGAAAGGACTAAATTACAGACCACAAGTTAAAGAAGATGATTGGATCACATTTTATTAGAAGTGTACCTTGTACGACTTTATGAGGTAAATGATTGATTGGTTGATTGATTGATTGATTAATTGATTGACTGACTGACTGACTGGCTGGCTGACCGACTGGTTGGTTGGTTGGTTGGTTGGTTGATGGATGGATGGATGTCCCTGTTTATCTCCACCTCAATGTTTACAGTTTTCTTGTCTCCTTTACCCTCTGTGTGAATGTTGTGCTTGAGTTTTCCCTCCTGTGAATATATGTAGTCTGTCCAGGTACTTCATGGTGGAGAGAAGATAGTGTGGTACATTTCTTATATGTTTGGTGGCACCTTGAAGTTGCTTGATGTCCTCCCAGTATCAAAATATTTTACATATGAATACAATTTATGATATTGTGATCCTGATTTTTCATGTTATAATTCTGCTATGTTGGTCTAAAAACAGTGTTGATAAGCAAAACAGTTTTGGATCTACTTTTGCTGCAACATTACACAACACTATCCTACTTAGATGAGAAGACTGCAAAAACAATCCTTACTTTGGAGGATTTTTAATTTAACATTTATGAAGAACTTTTGTTTGAATAAACACAGAGAGCCAATGACAGACACACATCAGCTTTTTTTTTCTTTTTTTTTTTTTTTAACTTTTACACAGGGTAGACACTGCCAGAATCAATTTAAACATACATAAAAGCAAATGGGCATGTAATGGCAAACATTATTTCTCTAATAATACAAAATAAACAAAATAAAATACAAATCATATTACATCTTTTTAACTAAAGGTAATTCTGACTCTTTTAACTTTCATTTCCGCAAAACGGTTTCCTACTCACTTTACCTTTCTCTCAGCTCTACTAATCACTCCCTTTCTTTGCTCCCACTTCCTCTCTGAGCTGAGCTTTCTGATGTGATAAAAATAAATAAATTAATTAATTAATCAATACACAGGGGGCTGAGGGGCTGATCATTATTCAACACCCAAACTCTAGATCCACTGGGTAATATCCTTTAAGATTTTCCCAATTCTCACAGCAAAAATGGAAAGACTCATTTCTGTCACTGTTTCACTGATACTATACACACTCTATCTTGTGCACGAACACAGTCTTGGTTTTGAGCACAAAAAAATACAACAAATGTGTCGCTTTGTGTACAGAGCATGAATACACAGACATACAAGGTTGAGAGCTCGCTGACTGCAAGAGCGGATGCAAGACAGCGTTGGCTGCCTCCTGTGTAACTTGACACTGCAATTACCCCAAGGTGACTCAATCCCTATGAAGAACAATAAAACGGAAAGAGGAAAAAAATATGAACTCAGAGAACACCAACCAGCCCACACTTCCTGCCACTGACACAGAACTGACTTGATTTAAAATGCAATGCATAGCATCAGAGCTGCAGTTTGGACCACTCAGCAGGTCATAACAAAGCATCCTTTCATGTGTTTCATCGAAAACAAGTATACACGCACTCTCACTAACTTCACCTAACGCTTCAATCTGGTTGATCTGGGGGAAAAAAAAAAAAAAAGCATGGCCAGCGGCAGGCATGCTATGACTGCTGCACTAAAGGAACATTTCAAATTAAAAGTTGGAAGAAACTGTTTTATTTATTTTTTTGTCTTTTTTTCCGGCATCATCTCAACTGCATCTTCAACATCGCTGCCTGAAGGCTAAAGTCCAAAACACACCAGGCCTATACAATGAGCATCATTCACAATGTTTTCTTATTTTTCTCTTAAATTTGTTCTAAAAAAATGAATGAGAGAAAAAATAAGAAAGTTCCATATCTGAATTTTGAAATATGCACCAACGACTGATATGTTCTTAAGCATGAACATGGTGAATACAAATTGTTTGGTTGAAAAAGGAGGTTGCGCATCAACAGTGATGATACTCAGAGTGCTAAACCCAAAAATCCAATATGATCAAAAATGTAAAAATGGTAGCACATCTCAAATTGCCAAGTTAAGGAGGCAGACAAAGTACTCACATTTGACTTCTTTTAATGGCTCGCATCAAAAAAACAAATGCTAACGCGTTTCGGCACGTGGCCTTGCCTTCTTCAGAGTGCTCTGAAGAAGGCAAGTCAATTTGAGATGTGCTACCATTTTTACATTTTTGAACAAATTGTTTGTATTAGTGTTCCCGGCAAATGTTATTAGACTGCGCCCAGTAGGTTGGTAGGTAGAGCAGTCATCCCATGTACAAAGGAAATGTCCCTGCTGCAGCAGCCATGGGGTCGATTCCAGCCTGTGGCCCTTTGCTGCATGTCATCCCCTCTCTCTCCCCCTTTCCTACCTACTTGTCCTATCAATTAAATTAAAAAAACATGACAATAGGGTAAGGAATCATCCTACTTTATACAGTAAGACCAGCAATCTTTAGTGCCTGTATATGGGAGTACTGTTTTCCTATATTGGACAGCACAGCCATTTCACTGCTAATTTAATAAATTTTGGTTTATCATCCAGCTCTACTACATTATGTGCTTTATTTATTGGGTCCTGTTGATATACTGTGAAGTGGCAGTTACTATTTAGCACACACTGTGACACACAGAAGGTTTAGGAAGCTCATAGTAGTAGCTCTGGCATAACTGCAGACAATCAGCATATGAACAGCTTCTGTAGGTTAATAAAAAACAAAACTCAGTAAAATTTAAATTCAAGCCTCGAGGAAATCTTATGGAAAAAAAAGGCTCACAAACTGAAGCTTTTTTAACTGAACATAGCTATTTAAAGTAGAATCATAATTGGTAAGATTAGATGTATACCAGCAGGAAGGTGATCCAGGATACATATTGTACTCCTAACCATGTTCTTTGATAATAACAGTGGGGAAAAAAATCTGCCCTTATGTACAGTACAGGCCAAAAGTTTGGACACACCTTCTCATTCAATGCGTTTTCTTTATTTTCATGACTATTTATATTGTAGATTCTCACTGAAGGCATCAAAACTATGAATGAACAAATGTGGAGTTATGTACTTAACAAAAAAAGGTGAAATAACTGAAAACATGTTTTATATTCTAGTTTCTTCAAAATAGCCACCCTTTGCTCTGATTACTGCTTTGCACACTCTTGGCATTCTCTCCATGAGCTTCAAGAGGTAGTCACCTGAAATGGTTTTCCAACAGTCTTGAAGGAGTTCCCAGAGGTGTTTAGCACTTGTTGGCCCCTTTGCCTTCACTCTGCGGTCCAGCTCACCCCAAACCATCTTGATTGGGTTCAGGTCCGGTGACTGTGAAGGCCAGGTCATCTGCTGCAGCACTCCATCACTCTCCTTCTTGGTCAAATAGCCCTTACACAGCCTGGAGGTGTGTTTGGGGTCATTGTCCTGTTGAAAAATAAATGATCGTCCAACTAAACGCAAACCGGATGGGATGGCATGTCGCTGCAGGATGCTGTGGTAGCCATGCTGGTTCAGTGTGCCTTCAATTTTGAATAAATCCCCAACAGTGTCACCAGCAAAACACCCCCACCATCACCTCCTCCTCCATGCTTCACAGTAGAACCAGGCATGTGGAATCCATCCGTTCACCTTTTCTGCGTCTCACAAAGACACGGCGGTTGGAACCAAAGATCTCAAATTTGGACTCATCAGACCAAAGCACAGATTTCCACTGGTCTAATGTCCATTCCTTGTGTTTCTTGGCCAAAACAAATCTCTTCTGCTTGTTGCCTCTCCTTAGCAGTGGTTTCCTAGCAGCTATTTGACCATGAAGGCCTGATTCGCGCAGTCTCCTCTTAACAGTTGTTCTAGAGATGGGTCTGCTGCTAGAACTCTGTGTGGCATTCATCTGGTCTCTGATCTGAGCTGCTGTTAACTTGCCATTTCTGAGGCTGGTGACTCGGATGAACTTATCCTCAGAAGCAGAGGTGACTCTTGGTCTTCCTTTCCTGGATCGGTCCTCATGTGTACCAGTTTTGTTGTAGCGCTTGATGGTTTTTGCGACTCCACTTGGGGACACATTTAAAGTTTTTGCAATTTTCCGGACTGACTGACCTTCATTTCTTAAAGTAATGATGGCCACTCGTTTTTCTTTAGTTAGCTGATTGGTTCTTGCCATAATATGAATTTTAACAGTTGTCCAAGAGGGCTGTCGGCTGTGTATTAACCTGACTTCTGCACAACACAACTGATGGTCCCAACCCCATTGATAAAGCAAGAAATTCCACTAATTAACCCTGATAAGGCACACCTGTGAAGTGGAAACCATTTCAGGTGACTACCTCTTGAAGCTCATGGAGAGAATGCCAAGAGTGTTGCAAAGCAGTAATCAGAGCAAAGGGTGGCTATTTTGAAGAAACTAGAATATAAAACATGTTTTCAGTTATTTCACATTTTTTTGTTAAGTGCATAACTCCACATGTGTTCTTTCACAGTTTTGATGCCTTCAGTGAGAATCTACAATGTAAATAGTCATGAAAATAAAGAAAACGCATTGAATGAGAAGGTGTGTCCAAACTTTTGGCCTGTACTGTATGTATGTAACACCTGGAAGCTTATTTTGAAAGGCTTAAAATTAAGATAAACAACTTCATGAGTTGTTTTTTTTTTCATGAAGGACCCTGGACTCACATGTGTCCATTCTAACATAACGGATATGCGCACACACACATAATGCATGCACACACATACTGGGGACCAAGCCTGCAGAGCTTAGGATGACTCAAGCTTGAAGACATTTCCTCCAACCACATACAGCTGGCTGTGCCTCTGGTTATATGGTATTTTTTCCATTTCTTCTGCCCTCTCTTTCAACCTCCATTAAAAAAGGAATGAGGGAGAGGCGAGGTAATAAAAATGGAGAGGAGGGATGAAGTGAGGGAAAAAGAAAGATACAGGGATATACAAGTAACTTATCTTTGACCTTGGGTTGATCTTATGCTGTATTCAATGTGGCTTTATGAAAGGCATATTGAAGCCAAAAAATTTAAGAGAGCACAAAACAAAAATTCAAGCACCTGTAAATCAAGCTTTGCGAGCACACAGGCAAGGATTTGTAACAATAGAATTAGATTTATGGATCAGGGAGGAAAGAAGATTTGAGCATGCAAGAGCAACTGTATGACAACATTTAAGCAAGCAATGGATTCTCATGCTGGTAACAATCGATGTTCACTTTTTGCAGTCTGAATCCCCTGAGCTCAAGCTCAAACTCAAACTCGCAGACCATCACCTGGAAGTAAAGGGTGATCCTTATCAACCCTTCCTGATAAAAGCCAACAAAAAGCAGTATTTGGTGTCTGTATTATCTTAAAAATTTAAATGTATTGATACTGTTGTGCCGTACAAGGATTTCTAACAAAGGCCTACACTTTATCCAGAAACTTTTGGGCCTACATGTAACAATCAAAGCCTGAGACCACATGTTGGCGCCCAAAAGAACAAAGGAATCAGTCAACCCCCTTTCTCTGTGTGAATCAGCTGATTCAACCCCAACACAGCACCCCAGCTGACCAGCAGAGGTCCCTTGAAATACACAGCTCCCATTGGGTGAAATCCGCCATGGCCAACCCCGCACTGATGACGTCACGCTGGGGTATATCATCACAAAACGTACCTGAGGGAAATGCTTCTGGCTGTGATCCTCATAGCCAATAGAAGTACCCACAACTGTTCCTAAAGCTTAGCAACTCGTCCCACATGGCGAATGCTTTAGAAAGAGTTATTACTGTGCACAGTTAGACGCATTTTAGGCCTACGGATTTCCCTCGCTGGTCGAGCTGATCTCCTCTCCTCTCCCTCACTCTGTGCGCCGAGGAACACAGAGTAGCCCGGTACAAGACCACGGATTGACCCTCTCACCCGGATGCCCGCGGATGCAAAGTTTGGTAGATAACAAGGACTGCCTGCTTCAAGAAGAAGGACAAGGACCCCCTTCTTTCCCTGAGTGATTCCCCGCTACGAGCCGGAATTAACTCGCCTCGCCAGAGACTTGCCCCCTCGCCGAGGACCCGTTAGCCGCTGTGGGCCGCTAACCACTTCACCTCTGCCGCAACAAAGGGCCTTGCGAGGAGCGGACCGACACATCACTCCACCTTCTGCAACAGTAAGAGGCTTTAGCTCTGGGCAGATATTAGTTAGTTTGTGTCTTCTTTTTAAGTTTTGTAAGGGCTTGTTGATACGGACCGCCGCGTCCGATTTTGGCTGCATTGATATTGTAAAAATATTGCCTGTGTTGCTGCTGTCTGTTATTCTTCTGCCCGTTTGTGTCTGCTTGTAATACGCAGTGATCCGACCTCGTCGGACCGCTATTGTGTCGCCCCGCACGCGGGATTGATCAGTACTTCGGCTGTGTTGGTTCAATGTCCAGATTCACGCCGCTCACCAGCTGAGCCGAGCGCGTCTCTGCGTAACACAGACGGGTTACTGCATTTCAATACCGCCTGTGTGACCACACTTCTGAGTGCTTCCCTTTCTCTCTTCCTCTCTTCCACTAACCTACACTTGGAGCCGAGCAATTTGAACTTCCCTCTCTACCGGCTCCCCTCCTTTTTTTTGAGTCACATGCTTTCTTGGCGAGCCGCCATTGCGTGACGTAGCTTGCAGCGTCACAGCCGCCATCTTGCTACGCTCACACGCCTCTCTCTCTCTCACACGCCCACTCACTCAGACACACACACACACACACACACACACACACACGCACACTCAAACATTCTCGCTCACTCACCCACTTTCTTCCACACCCTCTCTCACACACACACATACTCACACACACACACATTCTTGCTCACTCACCCACTTTCTCCCACACCCTCATACACACCCACACACACACACACACACACACACACACACACCCACCCTTCTTGATGCTTGCTGGTTGATTCGGTAATGTTTTATAGTTGATAGGGTTTATAGAGCAATGTTGATGTTGGTTGTAAATTAATGTCATCAGTGTGAATAAACCCTGTTATACTGCAAAGAGAGGCTGCTTTGGTTTTTCATTGTATACTGTGATGAAGCTGGTTGACAAAGTCAGTGCCTGAGCTCCACTCCTTCCTGTTCATCTTATAGTTGCTGATATCTCCATAGAATTAGCTTCCTAAGTGAACACTCTTGAGACTGAATTTACGTCTGATCATTGGTCCGGGTTTTCCTGGTGGTGCCCCGCTGTAAGCTAATTTGATTATTATGCTTATGCAATAATTAATTAATTATTAATTAATTAATCAAATATTTTAATAATCCATAATTAATATTAATAATTATGAATAATTGCCAATGATCATATTTAGCTCCTCCTCTTCCCAACAGATACTAAATTACTAAAATCAAATTCAATGTGTAGTTACTAGCTATATATCATAGTGGCTGTGTAAGCGTGGTGTTAACTCCTATTTCTAGTGTGATCTTTCAAACCGGATGTAAGGGAAGCCTGGGAGACAAGGGGAACGTGGTGGTGCTGTGGGTTGACCTTGCAAACACCTATAGTTCCATACCCAACAAGCTGGTCAAAGAGGTACTGAACCTACACCATACTCCAGGTTAGTTTAGTGACCTCCTTTTTGACTACTTCAACGGCTTCAATCTGAAAGTCTCTGCTGGGTCTACAACACAACAGTGGCACAAATTTGAAAAGGCAACCATTATTGGATGCACACTTTAAGTGATGCTTTACATGCTTGCCATGAACATGAAGGTTAAGTCTGCTGAGGTTCAGTGCAGAGGGCCCCTTACCAAGTTTGGTGCCCATTAGGGTCTTTATGGATGAGCTGGCTGTGACAACAGCATCTTGGAACAAGATCCTGAAAGGCCTTGAGGAGCTGATCACCTGGGCTTGCATGACCTTCCAGCAAGGGAATTCCAGATCCATGGTGCTGAAGAGCATCAACAAGTTCACAATCTGCACTGTCGAGGGCTTTGAGATGAGGGACAGCAGGTTCCTACACGACTGGCTGTAACTATCTCGGAGCCTAAGCAGCATTGCCCTGTAAGGGCAGAAAAGAAGCTGAAGCTCCCCATCAGCAGCCTGAATTCATGATGACCTGTGCTAAGCAGTCGCTGCAATACCAAGAGTCGTAAGTGCTATATCGTAGGCAACTAGACTTGCTTGCGTTTCTTTTCTGCAGGGGTTCACACCCACACAGGGTTTAAAGCCTGCAACTATGTACCAGTCCTTTAGAACTGAAGAAGCTTTGTGGATGAGAGGCAAAACGTCTTCAAGAAATGCAAGCAAGTCCAGCTGCCTACGATATAGCATGTACGATTACCATGACCTGCATGACTGAGAATCTTCACTGACAATACCAAAAGTCCCATGACCCAAAAGTCTCTTGCCACAGAGGTCAGGATAAGATAGAAGTGGAGAGCAGTGGCTAAGGCACAAGGTGCTGGTGGGCACATTGTCTTGTGGAAGGGCTGGCCTGGATAGCAGCACAATACCTTACTGCGACAAGGTGCAGGAGAAGGACAAGAGGTCGCTAATCTAGGATGAGGTGCAAGCATTAATCCAGAAAGAGTGAGTGAGCAGGATGGTTGGAATGCAGCATTAGGGAGCCTGGACAAGATGGGAACAAGCTGTGGAGCACCAAGTCTCCTGAGCCAGGCTTCAGAAAACTGAGCCCTAACAAATAAAATTCTTAACCCAGGCTGTCTACAACATTTTGCCCTCTGTGCCAGTTGAGAGGGACCTTGGAGCACAACTTCAACTGCTGTTTAAAAGATCTTGGTGAGCGGTGCTGCTGCTGGCACTATGACCAAGTCCTGAAGGCCACTGAGGGCACAATCTGCAGTGGGATAAGCCACTGAAAGCTCTATCGCCCAGTGAAGAAGACCATCGCTGCTGTCAGAGTGGGGGGAAAAGTAGACATCAGCTGCCATGCCCACCTCCTCTGGCCTGCTAGCAACAATACAAGACTGTGAGCTTAACGTTGACTTGGGGAAGCTATGGAAGTTCTCAGAAACTGTTGTCACAACAACACTAAGGCCAGACATGGTTCTGATCTCAGAAGCCTCAAAGCAGGTCATTATCTTGGAACTGACTGTTCCCTGGGAGGACCTTATTGAAGAGGCTACCAAATGGAAAAGGCCAAAGTATGCCAAGATAGTGGAAGGCTGCTGAATCAACAATCTTCAGTGGGCTTGCACCTCACATACGAGGTTGGATTCAGAAGGGGCTCAAACACCAGTCCCTCTGCAAGGCCTCCAACAGGCTGGGCATCACAGGGGCAAGTAGGTGATGGGCCATCAAGTTGGACACAGATGCAGCAGAAGCTGCTTCAAGATGGCTGTGGATCAGAAGGAAAGGGCCATGGGTGGGTTAGTGCTACCTGGACACAAGTCATGGCTTGATCACCCAGCTTGGGTCACCTGGAGAGGGTGTCTGATTGTTGAAAAACACGGAACACCAAATGACCCCAGGTAACATGACTGATGATGTGTCCAAGTACATCACACAATGATGTATGCTACAAGTAATTTCTACTTTGTCTGTTTTTATAAATAATTTTAACAGAGAATAATAAGAAAATATACAGCCCCAAGCCAAAATCCTGCATTCAAGCCATTTCTGGGCCAACAGAAGGAAGCAGCTCAATTGGCAAATCAAAGGTGTAAGCAACAGAGCAGGATTCAAGCCTCACAAAGCTCATCAAAGTTACTTCAGCTGACTAAGTTTTGTCCAAAAAAGGAGTAAGACCAACCACATAATGGTTTCATCATTACTAAAGAGCATTTCAACCACCTTTTGCTCCCCCTTTATCCGATGTGAACAAAACCTGGTGGGTAACTTCACAGCTTGGTATAGGATGTCTTCACTGAGTTTAATTTGGGTTATTCCACCATAATTTCAGCCATGGCTCATTTACATTTAAGCCCTGCCCTAAGGTAAGACATTTTGATGATGGCGGCCATGCTTTTGCCTGATCTTGCTATTTTATAGAGTGATTGTGTGATTCAGTCCCACAAATTTGTTGACCAAATTTGGTGTTGATAGATTCAAAATCCAAAGAAGTCTATTCACATTATTGTTTTTCCACAATATGCAAATAGAAAAGAAGCCATCATTGTGGCTTTAATTGTCAAAGGGCTTTTTTATAGAGCACAAAGATTTGTAGATGTGTTTCAAATTCCCAGTCAATCAGACTCACTTTGTGAGGGGCGTGGCCTGTAGTTCCACCATCAGGCTGACTGGAATCAAATTTGATATAAAGCATTAGGACATTATTTCCAGTTATGGTGCCATCTTTCACATCTCTAGCTCATTTAAACTCACAGTAAACTCAACGATGGCATAATATAGATATAAAATACAAAACAGGCCACGCCCACAAGCTCCCAATCAAAATGACACTTTAGATCTTGGATGATACTTGCCTCTAGAGCATGTGCACCAAATTTGGTGAAATTCTGTCAGTCAGTTATTCAGGTTCATGCTCTTGACATCTGTAGTGACCCTCATGGGTCAGACTCTATGCTTTTCATTTTATAGCCTGTTGTGACCTGTTACCTTCAGGGAAAATGTTTGTTCAGTGTAATACACAAGTGTCTGAAATGTTCCTTGTTTTTATAATGAAAATAGTTTACTAAAGTTTCCAGGGGGCAAAGTGCTACCTCAGCCCCATGCAGCAGTATTCTGTCCGTTCAACACTTTCACCACTGTCTGTTCACAATAAATAAAAAGAAACAGATCCTTATCCACATTTGTGTGGTCCCTACCAAACTCGCGCTGAACCATGACTTCTATGTACGTTATAGCAAAGACGGTGGATAAACCACGACGGTCCACTGCGAGTCAGTTTCCTGTATCAGTGTCACGTGGGGTTCGCGACCACCACACTCCTTTACGAGACTAACAGCAGGTCCTGAGTCCATTGACTTCAGTAGGAGAAATGAACGTGATTACAGATTATGGCCGATTCTTTCACCCCATAGTCACGGAAGCAAATATTGGACCCATTTATCACAAGCCACATATCTTCAGAACATTCCGACACCAAAATGGCAAATTTCAGACGGACAAACAAGGAGAAAATTTACTTTGTTCAAGACCTGCCTTTGTCTCAACAACACACTCTCGCGAGATCTGGCAACAGATATCTTCTCTCTGGTGCTGAAATCAGTGCAGTTTCACCATAGATCCTGGATTAAAAAAATATTTTTTCCAGTGCATATCTTAGTTACAACATGATTGAGCTAGCAAAGCAGTTTTGTGTTGCTATGTGTGGTATTTATTCAGTTTCTGGAAGTCACGATGTCTAGAAAGCATCAGTGGCTGCAGCTGACAGGGACAGCTAACAGCAGCAGCAAAGCTAACATTGGGACGTCATCCGTTAAAAGCCTCCAGTTGTCGGATACGACATGAAACTACTCCAGTTAGCTCAATCATGTTGTAACTAAGACATCCGCTGGAAAAAATATTTTTTTCACGGACCGTTTATTTATTTAGCTTGCGGCCAGTAAGGGTACACACATGTTGACAGAAGCGAGGTTGGGGATACTCATCTTTGATTGTCGGTTCTCCATCGTCTTTGATTGGGGTACAGGGGACAACGCCTACTTAGGAGACCGGAAATGTATACCATTTCATACAGTGGGAGTATATTGTAGGTGGGCCATCTTGTAGTAATCCAGTATCTTTGGTTACAGCCCTTCCACAAAGACATTACTTTATTAGATAAAGCCAGTAATGTCAAGATCAAAATTCCCTGTCTGAAAAGGGTCATACTTATATTTTAGATATCTCCAGATGAACAAGAATCTATAAATATGGCAGTGTTATCAACAATTTGATACTACTATTGATAATTCGATTGAACAGTCCATTGACTTAGTTCCAGAAATGACTTTTTTCCCTCCTTAAGTGTTTATTCTGCGGGCCTCTCTGCTCATTGTTAAATGTTTAGTGAAGGTAGTTCCATAAATAATCTACCACAGTACTAATATTATGTGAGATTCCACCATCAATTCAGAGCTGTGCTCCAAATTCATCTGTAACACACTGGTCCTATGGACCTTTTTACCTATCTTTATTCAAGAGAGTAGTATGTCAGTTTGAGAGCATTATTTATTGTTTTCATGTTCACATTTTGTAATATTGTCCCTCAAAACCCTAGCCTGGTGAAATCATCCTAATCTCGCAAGCTCATATTCTATTTCGCTCTGCAGATCAGTCTGGCATCGGTTAAAGCTTACCGGGCCAATCACAACTGTTTATTACTTTGGGACGGGCACGTCAACAGACTAGGAGGGACAAGACTCATCTTTTTAATCAGGCTTTTAACTGATATCTTTATTTATCTATTTTAAATTCCTCTTATAATTGCTTTATCCATCTATTATCTATTTTTTATTTATTTTTTATATTCTTACCCTTCCTCTTTTTACATTCTTATCTCATTTAACCTTTATCTTTTGTTATTTTAGTTAGCCTATAGGTTTTAGTTTTGATGCATTTTATGTCTCTGTTTTAGATCATTCTTACCTAGCTACTAACTCAATTTTATGAGCTAAATAGCTTTTTGTTTATTTGGTTCTTTTTATACCTTTTATCCTATCTTACTGTTTTAGTCCCTCAGCTTTTAGCTCCAGTGTTTCCTCATGGGGGCCTACCACACTGAGAGTTGTTCCTGGTCTCCCGATGGGGGTGCCGTCGGGAGACCGCTCTGACCAGGGTGGCTGTAGGGCACTGCACCTCGGTGTGGGGCCTCATGTCTGCCCAGGTCAGGGTGTCTCTATGGCGGCACTCCCTGTGGCCGTGGACCATGGGCCCTCTCGGTGTGGACGGCCCCCAGAGGTGGCTTTTTCCTTTTGCCTTGCCTCGGGTCTCGATGCTAGGCCATGTCTCTTTAGTGATAGCTTTTGTGTGTGTGTGTGTGTGTGTGTGTGTGTGTGTGTGTGTGCGCACGTATATGTATATTTACGTATCTCTATGTGGGGTGGGAGGGTTGGGTTTTCTATTTTCTTTTTGTTTTCTGTTTTGGATCTTTATTGTTTTTTACCTCTGTGAGGCACTTTGTGTTGCTGTTGTATGAAAAGTGCCATATAAATAAATTTGATTTGAAGGAGCAGAGTGAATGCATTTCGTAAACAACCAACATGGCTACTGATTTTGAAACTGCGATGGTAAATGTGTTGAACGAACTGGAATGTACATTTTCTTTAAAAGCAGAACGGCTGCACTGAAAGCTTTTATTGAAAAAAAGGATGTGTTTGCCATCCTTCCTACGGGGTTTGGTAAAAGTTTAATTTACCAACTGGCTCCATTGATCGAGAAAAAGATGAGACTCAGTGAAAAATCAGTGGCTATTGTTGTTTCTCCGCTAGTTGCTCTCATGGAGGAGCAGGTCAGGGAAGTGACCAAGCTGGGAATCACAGCCATGCAACTCAGAGTCCACAGTGAGGAGGAAATCCGCAAAGACGGCAAAACTCTTTCACAGACATCATCACAGCTCATCTCCGCTGCAGCTTGCTGGTCTGTTTACAGTGGCGTTGTGCTAGCCTACGTCACACGTTTCGTTAACTCTGATTGGTTTTCCTTCTTTCCAATTGCATGAAGGGGCACTTTGAGCGACAGCCGTTGATACCGCCCCTCGGGAATAGAGGAAATGTACACTCCGTATCCAGACCCATTCGCGTTTTGTGAACTGGGTCTGGCAAAGCCAGGCTGTCAAAACCTTGCGCTCGCACTCAAATAGCCTCTGCTTGCGCTTAGATCTACTCTGTTTCTGCTCAAACTGTTTGCTCGCAGTCTGATACAATGTTGCTTGTGTCGCAGCATAGAAATAATTATTTTATTTCTCTGTGCTGTGCTGCCTCACATAAGGGAGTGCCACTGGTGGCCAATCATTAAGTTGAAACTGAGTATATAAGCAGCGGCTCTCCCTCTGCCTCTACCTTTGCACTCCCATCTGCGTCACTTCCGCGTTTGTAGGTGTCTGTCTGCAACAGGTATGTCTGCTTCTGCTGTATCTCACTGGTTGTTGGTCTCATTGATGATATGCTTAAGGCATTTATTTTGTGCTGCAGAGCGACTGGTGTATCCCTGGTTTGTGTGTCCCCAGTTTGTGTGCGCGCGCTTCCCACTCCTGGCTTGTTGTGGTAGGTGTCCTCTCTCTCTTAATGTAGTTGCAACCGCATCATTGTCCAGTCAATTAGTATAGTAATGCTAATGTTATTTTCATCAGGTGAAATTGAATCAGCTGATAGTATTCAACGCTGCTGACGTCACTACCAGTTTACTGGGACCGCTGCTGTTTTGTCTCCTGCTGCTTTGTCTTCTGAAGCTTCTGAAGCTTTTGTTTTCCTGCTTGTCTAACGGTGTACAGCAACGGCTTTTGATTACTTGTTGTCTCCTGCTTGCTGTCTCCTTGCCTGACTGGCTGCTAAGCACCGCTTCGCTTGGCTGTCTGCTTGCCTGGCTGGCTGCTAAGCCTTGATGCCTTGCTTCCTCATCCAAAGAGGATGACTATTGACTGCATACACAACATTTAACTGAGTTTAATTCCCCTTTTTAAATGTGTGAATGAGTGGAAGAGTTATAATTCGTTAGTGTGGATTAATTGTATAAGTTTATTGTTTTTGTCTTATTTTGTTTCATTTGGGCACTTATTATTTTGAATAATTTGTATAGTTCAATTTGAAACCTGCACATTATTTAGTATATTCTGTTCAATTAGTATATTTGGTTGTTGTATTAATTTGCCTTGTTTTCTTCCCCACTAATTTGTTTTATCCTTTTCAGTTGCTGAAGGGGGGTGCTGATGATCTGGGTGGCGGTATCTCCCCCCTTTGTGTGTGCTGTGCTCCCTAGGGATTTGGTTTACTTCACCACCGAGTGTGTGTGTCACGTGTGCCTGGGTGATTTTTGGTTTGAAGTCTACCTGGTCGCTTCCTAGTGCCCTGCACGGGCCTATTATTGGGGCCCGGGCCCGGCCCTGGCCCGAGGGGGTGGAGCCCCAGCCCGGCCCGGCCCAACAGGTTTTCAGAATTCTTATGCATGAACCCGAAAAAAAGCCCGACTTTGTTTTTTTTTTTTAAAACCTCCCATAACAACGGGTAGGCTGTTAATGTTGCAGACATCAAAATAGTTTAATTGGGGTTTCCAGCGTGGTATTAAGCTATATTCATTATATTTTGATTGAAAGGATAAAGTTAAATATGAATTTATTTAACTTAATGACTGTATTCTCCTATTTAATGAGAATTGTCAACTGTTGCTGTGGCTGCTGCGCACTGTTGCAGTTGCATCGCGCACAGTCACTTCAAAAAACAAAATAATCAATTAAACAACCCCAAAAATGCTTCAAACACTTTTCTAAATAATCTTAATATTGAAAGGAAACAAAATATACCCAGATAAGGTCGGAGGTCTATAACTGCACATATGTGCAGATATAGATATGACCTTATCTAAGCACTTTTAATGGCATAAGTGGGTATATTTTGTTTCCTTTCAATATTAAGATTATTTAGAAAAGTGTTTGAAGCATTTTTGGGGTTGTTTAATTGATTACTTTGTTTTTTTGAAGTAACTGCACTGAACAAACCCGGCTGGCTCATCTTGAAGGGTTGTAACAAGTTTAAACTTTGTCCAAGACTGAGCTTTTCCCTTGGTGTTGCTCACCGTCTTAAGTTCACCATCTTCAATCTTTTTCTTCATGTTGTCCATGTTTGTGGCGGGACCTGTGGGCTGGACGCGCGAATGGGATCAGTAAAATATGATGAGTGAGGTGCAGCAGAGATGGAGAGGCACAGCGGCTGCTGCGTTCAAGTGTTGCCGTTTAAATTGGTTAAACACAAACACACACCTCTCTAATTGGCAGGTTAAAAAAAAGCCCGAGCCTGGCCCGTGTCCGAGGTAATGATGTGGTAATGGGCCCGAAGCCCGGCCCTCGGGCCGTCGGGCCCCTCGGGCCTTGGGCTCCAGCACAGGGCTATATCACTTCCCATAGAACACTGATGCATTCATTTTGTTGTGTGTTATGAAAAATTACAGAAATTGCATTTATATCCCAGCATGCTATTTTTAGAATGATTATAGAAATTTCCTAGAATGGCATGTCCCAAAGAAAATGCATGTGAGTGCTGAAATAATCTAAATACAGCATTATTCATATGCTGCCATTATGACCGAATGTAGCAGTCATGGACAAATGTAGCGAATTCGCGACAAACAGAAATCTTCAAATAAGATAAAAATATTCGTCACGTGAAGTTTTTTCCAATATGTCAGCTGTAGAAGCAAACATTAAGCTGGTACATATTTTTATCTTAGCACAACTTACCTAATATTGGACAATTTCTCCAAATTTGCAGCATCTACACTCAGCAGTTGTTAGCCAAAGCATTAGCTTCCATGAACCGGGTGTGGTTCTCACTCCGACCAGTCCTACAAGAAACCAGTGCTTGCAAAAGGTTCCTAGGTACGTATTGAATATGCACAAACTGGCATTAGGGGAATACATATGCTGTCTTGGCTGCAGTTTGAATGGAAGCGGTATGTTGCGAATTCGTGACAATCGGCGTCATTCCAAAAGTCGTAAAGAAAGCAAGGGAAGAACATTTAATAAAGCCCGGATGAACCCGGTTAAAGAGTACCCGCCTGGCAGGACGCTCTAAAACTAAAGCGGGCGCGCCCGCAAGGGGGCAGGGATCATTTCATTGGTCAACAATGAACCTGGCATTCCATTGGTTGGGGGATTCTGACAGGGTTGTTACACAAAAAATCCAAGAGCAGGACAGAAATCTGAGAGCAGAAATTCCACGAGCGCACAGAAGCAGCTTGAGTGCGAGGAGAAGAGCTGAAGCTGGAACAGGAAATCTGTGCAAGCAACACTGTGTCTGAGTGCGAGCAACATGGTATCTGAGTGCAAGCACACAGTTTGAGCAGAAACAGAGAAGATCTAAGTGCAAGCAGAGGCTATTTGAGTGTGAGGGCAGGGTTCTGAGAGACAATATTACAAAATCTTAACGTGAAATCAATAAATAATGCTCTCAAACTGACATACCACTCTCTTGAATAAAGATAGGAAAAAAGCTCCATATGGTCCCTGCTCAGTGTAACTCAATGTGTGTCTATTACAGTCATTCTCAGCCTTTGTTCCTCTGCTCTCTTTGTCTGGAGTGTTAGAACAAGATAAGTGAAACTGCCATCCTCTTTCACTCCTCACTCACGCCATCTATTGGCTCTATTAATGCTGCCTGCCAGCATGTCTGTACCGCATGGCTCAGACAAAGAATGAGGGGGGCAGCCAGCAATACTGAACAATAGAGAGCACACAGTAAGGGAGCCATGAAGATGATAATAATGGCTGATTGCTCTGAGATGTCTGATGCTGTGGGATGAGGTCAGCCAGGCGCTGAATCAGTGTCTGAGACCAGGTCACTGCTGTACAGTGGTAAAACAATGAAGGTAAGGACAAAATAGAGGTTGGCGGTGAAAACCTTGGGGGGCTGTGCTGCCATGCTATGCAGCCATCTGTCTGCAGACAACTGCCAGAGGAAGATACCCTTACTTCTGCTCTTTCTCTCCCATACACACACTCTCTCTCTCTCTCACACTCTGTTGGGTGTGTATTTAGGCCACTGACTTTCTAACTTTACACTGCTCAGAGCTGACCCACCTAGCCTGCTTCTGAAGTATTCCTCTATTGATCAGCACATGGTTAATGGACCACAACTCTGTCAGACAATACTAGTAAAATCAGAAACACTTACCAACACTCCCATTACCAAAACTACCATTACTACTCAAATACCACAACTACAACCTGGACCGTGTAAGGCCATGTGCAAACTTGATGTATGAACAACATGAGGACCATTTTTTTTATTCAACTTTACAAACACACGGATTGCACACTGTGTGGTCCGTTCAACAGCATCACTCACACCAACAGCACCACTGCACACAGCTTAAATAGTGTTATGCATGCCAATAGCATTAACATTTGATACACTGCTATTACAAAAATATTGATAAAATCTACTTTCAGGTAGTTCTGGTTGATCATAATTTAGTGATTATTATTGTATTTATAACACTGCATTCAGAGTAATAGCTAAATCCTCTTGGCATCACTGCAATAAAATCAGATGACTCAAGAAGCACAGTCAGGTGATCAGACAGTTCGTTTATAAATCTCTGTATCCATACTAAATTTGAAGGTAAAACTCAAAGTGAGTGCACCTGCAATGTTGCTAATAATCACGCACAAGTACAGCCAGTGCAGTAGGTTTGGGCTATAGGATATACACAAAGCTCTGGCGAACCCAACAAAGAGGCAGAACAGTCACAGAACTAATTAAGAAAAGCCATTAAAAGACAGAAACTTGATTATATATATATATCTATCTATATATATACATATATATACACATATACATAGCCAAGTGTGACTGTAATCTGTGTTTTAATGTGAGACGCCAGTTCTTTTTTTTGTATGCCTCATCTTATCTTATCTTAGTAGGGTTAGGGTTAGGCTATTTTGGTTCTTGAGACCCAACCACTGACAACAACAGACAACTTTATTGAACCCACATGAGGCAATTCATTTGTAGCATACTCATCCCAAGCATCAACCACAGCAACATACAATTTCCTATGTTATGCATAGTCCAGTAAAACAGACCACTAGGTCATTGAAGGGCACATTGAATGGCCCAAGTTTAAAAAAACATATAGATAAAAATATTTTTTAAAAAATAAGTAAAAAATATTGTTATATCCAATATTATGAGCTTGTGTAGCCTATTATTTTTGATTTTTGATTCGTGGAGAAAGTATTTTGAGTATTTTAAATACAAAAGTACTCCCCTCAAAAGGATTTTGTTACAATTTACTTTTAATTTGCTTTTTATCAGCCTTATCAAATACAAATTACAAAATACTCAAATGTAATTGAAATATGTATTTTAAATACAAGTAATAGAAATACTGCCCATCCCTGCTGTTGCACAACATTGTGTAGCTGTCCAGTTAAGAGAACTTATCTTATCTAGAATATCTTTACTCCTTGCTAAAACCGTTCTTTAAACTGCATGTCAACAACATCCAAAGCTTTGTAAAATTCGGCCCTGTAGTAGTCAAGAGAGGATGCATGTATATGTGCAGGAGCACTGCCTGTGAAGCCCTGTGGTGGGACACAGGCACGGGGAGAGGCAATAGGAGTGAGATGCAGAGTCTCACACATCCTTGTGGCTTTTGAGTAAAGTGACTTTTTGCAAATGCTTTCTTTGACTGGGGAAACAGCTGAAAGCATACCATCTAGGGTCTGTGTTCTGCTCTGAAGGGACATATTCAAAACCTCTAACTCCCCTGTTATCTGAAGAGCACACACAAGGCCCCGAACAATATTTCCCTCTTCAAATCTGTCATTTAAGCCACGTGCCTTACTAGCTGCATCTGAATCACTCTCTGCCATCTCAGCCAAAGCTTGCAGTATATGCTCATACTGGTTCAGCACAGCACGGATGGCACCAGTGCAGACTGTCCATCTTGTTGGATAAAGAGGTCTTAGGGTGTGAGATGGACACTCAGCCTCCTCAGACCTAGCAATTCCCCTGAATATGTCTTTCAGTTTCCCTGTCTGCACAAACAAAACTCCCAAATCATTAATCCAATCCAGAGCATTTCGAATAAATGCTGAGGCAGTAGAGGCTTTCTGTGTTATTAAGTTAACACAGTGGGCAGCACAATGCAGGTAGGGAGTGAAAGGTTGCGATTGCCTAATTATGGCCTGGGCTCCGTCGTATTTGCCAGCCATATTTGCAGCCCCATCATATGCTTGGCCATGCAACCCAGTGATAGGCAGGTTGAGGTGCTGCAAGACATCCATCACCACTTTTGCTAGGTTTTCCCCTGTTGTCACAGAAACCTCATATAGGCCAATGAATTCTTCATGGGGGACTAAGTCCTTATCAACATATCTTAGACACACTGCCTCTTGCTCTTTACCAGACACATCATCCCATCCATCATCACTGTGAAGTGATTTTATATTTTCAGCTATTTCCTAAATGATTGTGCAACTGAACAAATTCAGAATTTCAATCTGAATCGGAGCTGAAGTATACAAATCCTTTCTATCTCCTGTCAACCAATTAGTAAGTAAGGGATCATCCTCTGATTTATATTTCAGCACTTGCTGAAGATTTCCCTCATTATTGTCATGCCTCCTAAATGGTAAGCCCTACCTGGCCAACATCTGCATGCCACCAATGATTTTCAAAAGACAATCCCTTGCTTCCTCTTGCTGTTTGACACTGGCGCTAGATAGCTGAGCTTGCACCGAGCGATCTTCATGTGTTGTTATGGATGTCTTGTGACTGTCAGATATCTCATGTAGAGTGAATCGCTTAAGGGCCTTTTTCCAGTTTTTAAAGCCAGATGAAATAAATGCTGGTTCAGCATTTTTTGCAAGAGATGACGTTGATGAGTGATAGGCTTTGGAACAATAAAACCACAAAACACCATCAAGGCCAGGACTCACATGGAGCCAGGGATATCTCTGATACCACTATGTTTGGAAGGTCAGTGTATATTTTGGCAAGAACTGTTTGGTGATATATTTTGGATCAGGTTGATTAGGTTTATTGTATTGATGGCAAAAAGTTGAGTTCTCTGTCCCTCCCTCTGTCATGTCTTCCTCGTCCTCTCCCTCAGTCTGTCCATCTTCTTGTGTGCCTTCTCCTCCTCTGCCCTCTCCTTCCTCCTCCTCTCTGTCATGCTCTCTCCTGGCCACATCCCTCTGGCTTTGCCTTAGCAGAGTGGCTGCCCCACTGATCCCTGTGCATCACACACCTTTGGCACACTTTGCTACCAAGGTAACTGTAATCATCATCATCATCATCATCATCATCATCTTCAGCACCACCATCTTCATCATTAAGCTGGATCAGAATCATCATCTTAAACCCTTATGAAAAAGCAGCCCTCCTAGTGGCATCCACCCGCACACACATGTAAACATCCCAACTCACTCACTCTCTTACTCACACACACACACACACACACACACACACACACACACACACACACACACACACACACCCTTCCTTCTGTACTGGTAGCCTATAATGCATCCTAATTCATTGCTTACCTGTGAATCTTCATGCGGTAGGCCTAACTCTGAAACTGCCTCCACCTGTCTATCCTAAACAAACAGGACGCAAAATGATTTACTTTTCAAGCTCAAAATTAACCTCCATCGATGTCCCCCCAACAGAACATTTAGAAATGCATAGCATGCCCTACACCATTAGTAAACACCATAGCCTACTGAAAAGTAATGGAAACTTATGGAATTAGTATAAGAAGTAGGTACTTGAAGTTATGTCAACATGAAATTGAAATAAAAATCCATAATCCAGATTTTTTTTTAAACTTAGAGCTATCAAATTCACTTTCAGGATTTCTCATGAAAAATGAGTCAATTGTCCCCTGCCTTTTCCTTTTCAGCATACTGACACTGCACAACACAAGAAGACAGTGTTAGTAGCTTGACAATGACAAGTCTGCATCTGTTATGGAGCCATGAGACTCATATTAGATTGTGTTTCAGGTAAGGCATATGCCTACATGAGCTGAGCCAGCATCCTAATTAGCTGCTAAAAACACTTGGTCTCTTTGGGTGTTTTTCAGAAAGTACTGGCTGTGCTGTGACTCATGGATATTAGGCTATTATTAGTGAATTGACATGACAATGTGAACTGGTCATAAGCTACTGGCTGCATATGGAATTTGCAGGCTGGGCTAAGGTGGACAGGTTACTTATTTGATAGATGGATCACTGTGACAGCAAATTTTATTTCACTACTGTTGTGTGATATGGGTATTTACATGTACTACCTGGAGTCACGGCAGCCTAATCCATCCGGATGGTGAATGCTTGCTTCCTAAGATGAGCCGTAAGCAGCCAGCGGGAGAGATGTGCAGCCTGTTTGTTTTTGAAATTCCCCTCCTCACAGATACAAACTGGGGATTTGCTCTGATTGGCTTGAAAATCTGTCAGTCAACCTAGTTTGTCCTATGTGCTTAGTCTTTCTGGATTCCCCTCCTCACCGATGTGAATCGGGGATTTGCTCTGATTGGCTCGATGGTCTGTCAGTCAACCTAGTTTAACCTATGTGCTTAGTCTTTCTGGATGTGTGGTGCGATCCTACTCGTTTTCACTTGTGTTCTCTCAGATTATTTCACCACTCAACTTTCGTTTAGTCTCGTCTCGCCAAAAAGTCGGGGGGATATAATATGCTTTTGGCCAAAGTGTGGGTGTTACAACACCGACAACCCCCATGTCTGCAACTAGCCTGACTGTGGGGATCACATGGGAATAGGTAACCTGTTGCTAATTTTGTGTAGTGTTCTGGTGATGTGGAGTGACTGTAAAGGTTTTTAATGAAGGGGAATCCCTACTCCATTTCTTTTTAAATCCATCTCTTTCTTCCTAGCTACAGCTTTGCTCAGACTAGAAAATGTAAGCTTCAAAAACAGAGAAGGAGGTGAAGAAAAATCCAGAGCAGCCAGGATGAGAGCACCAGTGGGAGGAAAAGCTAGAAAGACGGGGGGGGGGGGTCAGGGCTCAACTGAGACTGGAAACTGTGTCAAGGACGACTGGTAAAGAGACATATGAGTCAGGAGCAGCAGAAAACACTCTTTTTACTCAGTTGAGTCCATTTGAGAGAGCAGATGGACCCCACGAAGACCAAAGGAATCCAGTGGAACCAACAATGTCATGCTGGAAGCAGACTAAATAACGCTCAAAAGTTAGGCTTAATTTTGGCAAGAGAAAAAGGGCATGGCCATTTTCACAGAGGTCCCTTGACCTCTTACCTGGAGATATCTAAATTAAAATAGGCTCTATGGGTACCCTCAAATCTCCCCTTTACAGACATGCCCACTTGAGGGGCCATATACATGCCGCATTTTTTGCACCCTCAAATTCATTATTTTTCAATGTCGACACACTGCAGGCACGGTCAAATACCAGAGAGATGGTGTTGCAGCGTGCTTGCATTCTCGACCGACTATTCTTCAGGGTGTGACGGCTGCACCCTGAGATAAACAGAGTATAACTTTTGAGATACAGCAGCACACTCCGCATGTCATGTGACAAGGAACAACAAATCACAGTTGGCAGATATCTTTCCCTTCTTCCACAAATATCAGTTGTGGTAAATAAAAGCAGGGCTACCCAGAACTTTACATCTGTCAGACAATATTTTGGCCTAATACACACTTAGAAACAATGCCTGGAAAAAGAGCAGCTCTGCACTCAGGATTTCTGGTAAGTAGGCTATGATACAGTGCTGGTTATGGTCGCTTAGGAACCTCAGATGCAACCTACATCCACATGTTTGAAAGTTGGTAAAGAGTAGGCACAAGAGCGGTGCCCAGTGCCCAACTCCTTATTTTCTAGGCGGTTAAAGACACATCATGTGTGAAGCCCCTTATGCCAGTCCCATACAGTTTGGGGCAAAAATCATGCAGTTTTTTGCATGCAGTATAAATGTCTTGTTTTTGCCTATTGTATTTGAATATTTTTGCATACTGGGGTCCACAAACAGTGTTGAAATGTGCATAAATTATGTCTGACTGGAAAGCTGAGACTCTTGTGGATTCAGTAAGCCCAGTTTTATTCATGTGTGATGATGTTAGCCCCAAACTAGCCATTTTATTGTAGTGAGACCATTTCAATGAAACGGGCATCCCTTTATAAAATTACCTATTGTGACCTCTAGGATAATGAGAGCCTTGTGACCTTTCACAGCCACAAATTAGAGACCTCCAGCATTTAGAGGATGTTTGGCTTTCATAAGTATGTTAACAACAACAGGGTTTCTTAGCAGTCTCACCATTCAGTCACCAAAAAATGCAGTTCTTACAGAAATATCCCAATGTCTAAAATTTGATACCAAATCACAGCATGGATTTTTCTCTGGTGTTCCTCAAGGTCTTGGTGTTTTGATGTGGTATTCTGGAGGGTTTTTTGACCATTTTTATTTTTTCTCCAGTGGTAAAAAAAAAAAAAAAAAAAAAAAGAAAAATGCTTACATTTAGCACCAAATCTGTGGAACAAAGGGTATCACACCAAGAACTGCTGTAACAACTTCTGAGAAATAAATGAGCATTAGAATGGCCATCATACACTTTGATCATTATGTTCTAAGCCAATAAACACTCTACACCTTAAAAAATTTAACAGGTGCCAAACTAAAACATAATGTTTATTGTGTATTTGCATCTCAATTTAATCTTCAGGTTTGCAACTTTCAGACGAGGTATACCACTTCTATGCAGCATATACTGTTGGCCTGTTATCACCCCCTAAAGATCCCCTGTCCCCCCTTAAAAAAAAAAGGGAAAAATGCATCTATGTGGGTCTCAAAGGCATTTTCACAAATAACTAAGATAACTTATGCAACAGTATTGAACAAACTGGAAGGTTTATTTTCACTAAAAGATGAACAGTCAGCTGCACTTCTAGCTTTTCTTGAGAAGAAAGATGTGTTTGTCATGCTTCCAACAGACAACTTTATTATCCCACAAGGGAAAATTCATGTGGTCATACAGTACAGGCCAAAAGTTTGGACACACCTTCTCATTCAATGCGTTTTCTTTATTTTCATGACTATTCTTTGTAGATTCTCACTGAAGGCATCAAAACTATGAATGAACACATGTGGAGTTATGTACTTAACAAAAAAGGTGAAATAACTGAAAACATGTTTTATATTCTAGTTTCTTCAAAATAGCCACCCTTTGCTCTGATTACTGCTTTGCATACTCTTGGCATTCTCTCGACGAGCTTCAAGAGGTAGTCACCTGAAATGGTTTTCCAACAGTCTTGAAGGAGTTCCCAGAGGTGTTTAGCACTTGTTGGCCCCTTTGCCTTCACTCTGCGGTCCAGCTCACCCCAAACCATCTCGATTGGGTTCAGGTCCGGTGACTGTGGAGGCCAGGTCATCTGCCGCAGCACTCCATCACTCTCCTTCTTGGTCAAATAGCCCTTACACAGCCTGGAGGTGTGTTTGGGGTCATTGTCCTGTTGAAAAATAAATGATCGTCCAACTAAACGCAAACCGGATGGGATGGCATGTCGCTGCAGGATGCTGTGGTAGCCATGCTGGTTCAGTGTGCCTTCAATTTTGAATAAATCCCCAACAATGTCACCAGCAAAACACCCCCACACCATCACACCTCCTCCTCCATGCTTCACAGTGGGAACCAGGCATGTGGAATCCATCCGTTCACCTTTTCTGCGTCTCACAAAGACACGGCGGTTGGAACCAAAGATCTCAAATTTGGACTCATCAGACCAAAGCACAGATTTCCACTGGTCTAATGTCCATTCCTTGTGTTTCTTGGCCCAAACAAATCTCTTCTGCTTGTTGCCTCTCCTTAGCAGTGGTTTCCTAGCAGCTATTTGACCATGAAGGCCTGATTCGCAGTCTCCTCTTAACAGTTGTTCTAGAGATGGGTCTGCTGCTAGAACTCTGTGTGGCATTCATCTGGTCTCTGATCTGAGCTGCTGTTAACTTGCCATTTCTGAGGCTGGTGACTCGGATGAACTTATCCTCAGAAGCAGAGGTGACTCTTGGTCTTGCTTTCCTGGGTCGGTCCTCATGTGTGCCAGTTTCGTTGTAGCGCTTGATGGTTTTTGCGACTCCACTTGGGGACACATTTAAAGTTTTTGCAATTTTCCGGACTGACTGACCTTCATTTCTTAAAGTAATGATGGCCACTCGTTTTTCTTTAGTTAGCTGATTGGTTCTTGCCATAATATGAATTTTAACAGTTGTCCAATAGGGCTGTCGGCTGTGTATTAACCTGACTTCTGCACAACACAACTGATGGTCCCTACCCCATTGATAAAGCAAGAAATTCCACTAATTAACCCTGATAAGGCACACCTGTGAAGTGGAAACCATTTCAGGTGACTACCTCTTGAAGCTCATGGAGAGAATGCCAAGAGTGTGCAAAGCAGTAATCAGAGCAAAGGGTGGCTATTTTGAAGAAACTAGAATATAAAACATGTTTTCAGTTATTTCACCTTTTTTTGTTAAGTACATAACTCCACATGTGTTCATTCATAGTTTTGATGCCTTCAGTGAGAATCTACAATGTAAATAGTCATGAAAATAAAGAAAACGCATTGAATGAGAAGGTGTGTCCAAACTTTTGGCCTGTACTGTATATGTTCTGTTTAAAAACACAAAGGTACATTGTATGTGCAATATCAAACACATGCATATTCTTTGCAGCGCTGACAATATAAAGTAGAATATACATCACATACATTACACAATCTAAGAGTATATTATACACAACACTCAGACCTAGTGATATGGGAACACATCTATCTCTCAAAGGGTTCTTACAGTAAAGCTTAAGGCAAGTTAGATTTAAGACTTTTTGAATGCCACTTGGACCAGTTTTACAACAACTAAAATCAAAGGCAAAAACTGAACTGAGTTGACATCAATTATTTAGGTTTAGGGATAATTTTGCTCATATGTTTATTGTAACATAAAAAAGGACATTCTTTGTCTTGTGGTAGATACAGATAAAACAGTAGTGGAAAATACTTGCTTTTGTTGTTTTGTCTCTAGTCAGCACCAGAAATATTAGTCAGTTAAACCAATTAGTATTCAATTATGTATAAGGCTGCTTAACTGTCAGTCAGTTTGTGAAAGTCAAACCAGCTGCCATATTAATCTATGTTCTTAAAATGTTAAAACAGTTTTCAAGCAGCTTTGTGTCACCGCAGTGTGGCCAGTTTGTCCACATGAACAGTGTTTAGCTTCCCTCCAAGCTACTTTGAGCTCCCCGCTCATCCACCAGCGGAGTTACTGGATAACTTACGTCATACATACGACGGTGCCGTAGCATTGTTCTGACCTCTCATTGTTCCAACCTCTCATTGTTCCGACCTCTCATTAGCCCGACGTCCCGTTGTTCCAATATGTGATTATACTAGGCTATACTGTATTTGTGTACCATAGAGGATCAGCAATGCAACAAAAGTAGGCTACTGGTCGAGATACAAGTGTCATAGAGAGGAGAGAATGAAACACCATAACCTCCCGTTATTAACTCTGGAGTCCGGGTTGTGTGGGGAGCTCTGTGGTGCTGAACGGCTCCCAGCGGGCGTATTTCTGCCTTGATGGTGTGCCGCGACCAGCTCTGGGTCAGCTGGGAAAGGCTTGAGGCGAAGCAGGCTCACGGCTTATGTGTTTGCCACTTTCTTTTTCATTTTAACCCACACCATGATCTTTTCCTAACCATGATCTTTTTGTGCCTAAACCTAACCAGACCTTAACCACAGGGCATCATGATGATTTCGGAACAACTGGACTTCGGAACAATGGGCTGTCGGACCAATGGGCAGATCCCATATACGGCGTGGAGCCCCAGGTGCTGGCAGCCTGGAGGGATGCTGACACGAATGCCAACATTTATGTTATCTTCTGCTTCATGGAGTGGACACTTTCGGTGAGATGCTGAAGTACTGATGTCATGTTGTTATGGTAAGCTGGTTTGCTTTTTCAATAGACTCAATGTACAGAGTTTTCATTTTGTTTTATTTTGAAATGATCCCAAACTTTGGACATTGTTGTTTTTCTAGCCTGTCTCTTCTCTTCGCCCCTGCTATTTTCTCTCTCTTCTGTAATTTTGCAATCAGCGCTATCAAATCACGTCCTCTATTTGGAGCATGGATGTAGGATTTTAGGGTGTCTTTTTCATGTCATGTATCCAGAGCATAGATTTATAATAATGCCAACACACTGAGTTTTAGGATGGCGCCTGTTCATTTCAATGGAGATACTTGCCTGGCTACGCCAAAAAACATTTCCAGTCTCAAGGTTTACTTCTGTGGTATACGGCTCAGTGAATATGCAGTGTCTCTCCTGCTGCAGTTCCTGCTCCACTCATAGACTTAACATTGTGATGACGTACAGATTTTTAAAATCGCTTTTCTCAGCTCCATGAAAGTTTCACAAATGTGAGACCTCCATGGATCAAACATTCCTAACAGAAACAATCATAAGTGATGGTGTTTGCAGTTGGAGGTGTCATGTCAACAGTGTTGAAGACATCTTTTTTCCAATGGTGGTGTTACATGCCGTAGAGTTTGGGTTTTGTGTGTGTGTGTTTGTTACAGGTGTGTGTTACAGGTGTGTGTTCCTTGGATGGTGCCTCGCAGCTGGTGCCAATCAGCAATCAGTGGGGTATTAAGGAGAGTGGACCGAGGCCGCCGGCTGTATGTGGATCTCTACAGTGCTCCAGGAACCGTGTCTCACCACCTCACAGTGTTTTAGTGTACCCGATGTTTTAGTTTCTAAGATCTGGTTTTTACTTATTGTGCATTATTGTCCCTCCTTTTGAGTGAATTTCACTTTTGATTTTCAGTTTATGGTTAGTCCTTGTCATCCTCAGTTTTTGGAGGATTGTTTTGTGTTCGTGTTTACATTCTGGGTTCATTAATAAAATATTTGGCTTACGTTTACCCTACTAGCACTTCATTTTTCCCTCCCCGGGTATGTATTGTTTCTTTTATTACTGTTACTCCTGAACCCCCTAGACAGGTCAGAACGTAACAGGTGGTCTATGGGAAAAATGTTTTTTGTGCTGCAGGGGATGTTTTCGCTGCCTCAGCTGATGTCCCGAATGGTAAACAGTGTCACAAAACTAGAAGTGCTCGAGACAGTCAGTTTCACCATTTAGATTTGCGCATGTGTGTCTGTGCCTGACAAACAGTGCAGGAGCAGCTCAGGAGCAGCAGAGCAGTATGCACCTAAATGATACCAAAATGCGGCAGAGACTCTCAGCATAGTTTTTTTATTACATGACTATTTTGGTACAAACATACACCTGCCAGTGTGTCAGATAGACTTTTAAGATTTACTTGTCAAAATCACTCGCATTGCATTTGGTGCTTGGCAGGTGCTAATTTCTGAACCCTTCAGACCCTGTCTGTCGGCCAAGTCAGGGCAAGATTTTATGACTCCACAATTCCCTAATCTGACATGGTGACCGTCAGTATAGACAAACATATTATGTAGTCTGAACCCCACATTAGAGAATTGTGATCCAGGTAGTATGATGACATTAAAACGTTCTTATATTCTATGAACTCCTTACAATAGAATAAGCCTGTACAGAGAAGTAAAAACACTGATGTATTGAAAATCTCCAGAATCTTAAAAAATACTGTCATACGGTTACACTACCCAGCACTAGCCAAAAGCCAGGCTAAAGGCATCTTGATTCTACAGTAGCTTTGCTTTTTATGAACAAAGATGAAATTTATACTGATCTTAAAGTAATAATTCAACATTTTGGAGTTGTTTTACCGTTGGATATCAGGTCAGATGATTATCATTTTCATCACTGTACTGTCATACATTTATTCACCTTTCCAGTGATGCTAGAAACCAATGGCCCAGTGATTTCTTTCACAAGCCCACCTTCAGACTTGAAGAAAAAAAAAGTTTCATACAAGCAGGCTAAAGAAGCTCCAAAAAAACTTTGTACTTAATTTGGCAAAATTCCCAGACAAAAGATGAAAGAGCAAAACAGAGACATTCTACTGTCTCTGTCTCATAATTCATGATCTGTTGTGTGCCGCACTGAGATGAACCCAGCTGGCCTCTACCATCACACCGTTGTGTGGTTGACATCAGTAAAATCATTTAGTCGGTGTGTTCTGCTAAAGATCTGGGTCACTAGTCAGCGCTGGCACACAGGGAGGCCTAATGCAAAACAAATGTTTTCATAAAGTCGCTCAGTGTTGAATCAGCATCATTCATTCTACTCAGACTCCTTTTTCCATTTTTTTCCCTCCCAGAGGACTGACTTGGATGATTCATGCTATGGTTCAGTCTCTCAGACAGCTGGTTCACATTAGGCCCTGATGATGAGAATTTGATGTTGCCCATGTCTTTAACCACTGTAATAAACTGCTGGCCTTACTAAGCTCACAATCAAACACCATCACGCCGGCTGTGTACTCCCTCAGCTGCAATCACAGATGAATCCCAATGCTGGCTGGGTGTATGATACTAAGAAGACACAAAAGAAAATTAAACAAAGGACTTTTGTTAAGGTAGCCAGATAGTTCCCACAGCTTGGAGTGTATCGGCCCTAATACATATCTGTCTTTTATGGGGAAATATTACATCAAACTGTTTAAAGATTTGCCTTCCCTTAATATAAACGGGTCCTCAGTAGAAAGGGTGGATAGCTTCAAATACCTTGGTGTCCACATCACTGAAAGCCTAACCGGGGGCTGCATACTGACTCAGTGATGAGGAAATTAAGGAAGAAACTGTTTTACCTGAGACACCTGGAGAAATTCCTTATGCTTACGGAGACTTGGTTGAGTCCAGGTGACTGTGTTGCTCTGAATGAAACTTGTCCTCCTGGTTTTAATTACTTTCAGAAGCCCAAGATTTCAGGTTGTAGAGGTGGACTGGTTATGTTTCACAGTGAAAAAAATTAAATGTTTTATAAACATTTTGGAGCAGAAAGGAGTTTTGAGCAGTTATGTGTATGAATATGCACATACAGCTTCAAATAAAATAAAAAACATCCTCATCCTTGGTGGATGAAATGACAAATAAAAAAAACTATCACAACTCATTCTAACCAGCCAACCATTTGCTGAGGTTCAGTGAAACCTGGCACTCACCTAGAGCTGAAAACCATCTCCAGGGAACAATTGAGGTTACTCTGTGACAGATGCATGATGGGGGACCATCAGTTTTCAAGGCTGTTGTTTCCAACAGCTGGAGTTAACGGGGTCTCACTTCCATGACACACTGTTTTCACAAACCAAGACAAACATAGCTCTTTGTCATGCGGTCTGCATAGTGTGTTATCATGTGATTAACTAGAAAATGATGATTCCCACATCAAATGCTGCTTTGTGTGAATATTTGTGTGTGAAAGTTGTGTACGTGTAGTTCTCTCCCTCTCCAATTACTTGCTCCAGCTGTCAGATAACTATAGTGGTCTAACCAAGGCCAAGCCAGGTGGGGCTTACACACTGGTGCTTTGCTGGAAACTCCCCTCCTGCGTGCAGTCCACTAACAGGACAAGAATGACGACTCCCACATGACATAGCCCAGACACAGAGAAAGATGGCGTGTATTTTCGAGGACACGCATATTACGGCAAAAATTGTTTGCACACTGCCTACCACTAGTACAACTTTCTGCTTAGTCATCAAGCTTCTTTGTGGAATGCAGAATTCCCTGTAAACAAACTTACTGTGTCGTATTTCATGAGTACTTACCATCGCAGTTAAAAAGAAAATAAAGAGAAACTTCTACCTCTGGCGCTTTTACTCTGTCACAATCTGCGGTGAACACCCACTGCAGCTGTGCTGCACTGAGTCAGGATATATGAAGGTGGAAAGAATGGCAGCAACAGTATCGTTTAATTACAAAAATGCCATTTAAGAAGAGACTTAAGTTAACGCTACATTTCAAGTTCATTTGAATTTGACAAATTAGAGCAACACTGTCAATGAGAAACCTTTTACTTGGTGTGGAACTGCTTACAAGGGTGGGCAGAAACAGGACTGCTGCCTTCATATGCTCTTTATGCTTCCTTGATGATTCAAAAACTCTGCACTTCAACAGCTACAGAAAATGTACTGTCAGCAAATAAGAACCATTGTGGGAAATGAAGATCATAATGAACTATTTCTCATTTAAATGCTTAACTCTTCTCTTCCATTAAGCCCAGGAGCCAGTGTAACAGAGTTATAAATGCACTTTAATTACTAGTAGTTCCAATTTGTATTTGTGAATTTAAGTTATCATTTTATGATTATTTTGAGTATTTGTGAATTTTATCTCAATGAGTTACTTTAATTTACTATTATTTTATCAATTTTCCTGTGGAAATGACTTTCCTGCACTCTGCCCTTTCCGTACCTACTGGGCTTAAGTGAGCTTCACTTATGTTGAAATCTTTGGTGCATATTGTTCACTGTTGCATATTCTTATGTTACCAAGCTGTTTTGTGTTTTTAACGTTAATTTAAGTTTCATAGATGTTTTTTGCTCCACTTTTTTGGCGCAATTTGCACTAGGGCAGTCCACCCTGTCATGTGTAAACACTCTGCATGTTTGCATGTTTAGGTGCAGAGGTGCAGGAGAAAAAAACAGAAGGGAAATAATGTTTTTATGTCCTCTGCAGGAATACGTTTTTCTTTGGTAAAGGTAGGGTCTGGAGGATTTTCCAGTTGCTGTTTGCAAACACACATTCAAATTTGACACAGAAGAGGTTCAGGCAAGGCTCACGCTTTTGCACGCTCGGACACGCTTGGGCATCTTTGTTCTCTATGTTGTCTCTCTGATTAATACCCTTCTTGCCTGGTCCTTGAGTTTTAATGGGTGGTGCTCTCTTGGAAGGTTTGTTGCTGGGCCACATTTTTTCCATTTTGTAATAATAAACTTTATGGTGCATTGTGGGATGTTCAGACATTTTTTGTACAACTCAACCCTGGTTGTTCAGCAGTGGTGGCTGCTGGTCTTTCAAGGGGGGGAAGCTCATTTTCGACCTACGTCATAAAATGTGTCCGTTTATTTATACATAAATTCTACCCTCTGGGGCTGCTGCGTGAGGCTAGTGTGACCGCTTATGAGTGCTTTGGGATGGTGGAGCAGCTCACAGCAGCACCCGCTGCTCGTTGGGGACAGTAAATGCAGAGCGACAGAAGTCAGAGTCTCCAGACACGAGTACAGTCTCCAATAACACCAGAAAAAGATACTAGATTTGTCGCTAGTCGTTTTAAACAAAGATAAAGTTGCTAAGAGGATTGGAAAAGTCTCCAGATCAACTCGGAACAACGGAATGAAACTTAAAAAATGCTCCGGTGGTGGTTTATATTTCAAGATCGCTGACTCACTCATTTCGCTGTCAATCAAAAAGGGATTCAGCCTCAGACAGATCATCCAATCATCACGCAGAAGCCCAGCGTCCAGGCCAGCCGAGGCCAGCCCACTGCCCCATAGACCCCCAGAGAAGCTGAGCGTCCGATGGGCGGGACAAAACCGAGCATTTATCCAACAACTGTCTAGTTTCGCTGCAGTGGAACAACCCACTCTATGCTTCCCTGTTGAAGTCTATGGACGCTGAGCTTCCACTGTTTAATGCACTGTGACGCTACGGGAATGAATGAGAAGTCGCATCAGTGACCTGTGATAAGAAGCTGATTCTGAACAAAAGTTGAACGCGTTCTAGCGCATATTTAGTCAATGAAATGTAAATACAACAGTACATATTTGACCACTTATTTTTGACATTTTAGGGAAAGCTGAGCTTCCCTTGCAGTCTTAGAGCAATCGCCACCGTTGTTCAAGCTTTCTACCCCCTAGTAGGGAGGAAAAATAAACAAGGTTACACATTACAAGCAAATGTGGTCCAAATCTGTAACTGTTTTGCTCTCATGTGACAAAGAAGATGTTTTCAGAGTAGTGTTTTTTTCCATTCAGACGTGAGCCACATATTATACATAAAAAAATAAATAAGTAGAAAAATAAACATTTCACTTATTTATTTCACTGACGTGCTGACGTGCTGACGTATTGAGTTGTGTCATTTCCGGTGTTTCTGTGACAGCGTCTCTGTACTGCTCTGGTGAATTCCACTTGCCTGCTTTCTCACCTCAGTTGCTTTAACGTCTACTTCAAGTCATAACCCACACTGGTTCTGTTTAAGCACCTATAGCTCTCCTCCTTTCTACGACTTTCTCGCTAATCTCTTAGCTGTTGTTTGCACGCTCTTAGCCTTGGTAGCTACATTAGCTTAGCCATGGCTTCTCCTTCTCCTGCCCTCTGTTGCCCGGTGTGTCAAATGTTCAGTTATGCCTCTGCCTCCTTTAGCGACAGTGGTAATTGTAACAAGTGTAGCTTATTTGCTGCGTTGGAGGCGAGGCTTAGTGAATTAGAAGCGCGGCTCCGCACCATGGAAAACCATTCAGCAGCTGCGGTAATTAGCCAGTCCCCTGTAGCCGGTGCGGAGCCACATAGCCTAGCCTTAGCCTCTGCTAACTGTCCTCCGGTAACTCCCGTTCAGCCGGGAGGTTGGGTTCTGATTCGCCAGAAGCACAGCTCCAAGCGAAGCCCACGGCTCACCACCAGCCTGTTCACGTTTCCAACCGCTTTTCCCCACTCAGCGACACACCCGCTGAGGATAAAACTCTGGTTATTGGCAGCTCTATTCTGAGAAACGTGAAGTTAGCAACACCAGCGGCCATAGTCAAATGTATTCCTGGGGCCAGAGCGGCGACATTGAATCTAATTTAAAACTGCTGGCTAAAGCTAAGCGTAGATTCAGTAAGATTGTTATTCACGCCGCGCCAATGACACCCGGTTACGCCAATCGGAGGTCACTAAAATTAATATTGCTCCGTGTGTGAATATGCAAAAGCGATGTCGGACTCGTAGTTTTCTCTGGACCCTCCCAAATCTGACCAGTGATGACATGTTTAGCCGCATGTCATCATTTAACCGCTGGCTGTCCAGGTGGTGTCCAGCAAACGATGTGGGTTTTGTTAATAATTGGCAAACTTTCTGGGGAAAACCTGGTCTTATTAGGAGAGACGGCATTCATCCCACTTTGGATGGAGCTGCTCTCATTTCTAGGAACCTGGCAAACTTTATTAGTAATTTAAATCCCTGACAACCCAGAGTTGAGATCAGGACTCAGAGTCGCAGTCCTAAACGCCTCTCTGAGCTTCTAGTTCAGTTACCCAGCCATAGTTTTAATAGTTTTATACAAACGGTGTCTGTCCCCCGACCGCCTAAATTATCTAAATCTAAAATTAAACAAAGAGGAGTTGTGCATAACAACCTCATAAAAATTAAAACCTCTTCTGTGACAGAAAGACAAAACAGGAGAATTAAATGTGGACTGTTAAATATCAGGTCTCTATCGTCTAAAGCAGTGTTAGTAAACGAATTAACATCAGATAATCATATTGATTTACTCAGTCTCACTGAAACCTGGCTGTGTCCAGATGAATATGTTAGTCTAAATGAGTCCACTCCTCCCAGTCATAATAATACCCACATTCCTCGAGGCAGCGGCCGAGGAGGGGGAGTTGCAGCCATTTTTAACTCTAGTCTGTTAATCAGTCCTAAACCTAAACTAGATTATAATTCATTTGAAAGCCTCGTTCTTAGTCTTTTACATCCGACCTGGAAAACCTCGCAGCCACTTTTATTTGTTATAGTGTACCGTGCTCCTGGCCCGTATTCTGAATTTTTATCTGAATTCTCAGAGTTTTTATCCAGTTTAGTTCTTAAATCAGATAAAGTTATTATTGTAGGCGATTTTAACATTCATGTCGTTGATAATGACTCCCTGGCTACCGCGTTTATCTCATTATTAGACTCCATTGGCTTCAGTCAGGGTGTACATGAACCTACTCATTGTTTTAACCATACCCTCGATCTAGTTCTGACGTATGGAATTGAAATTGATAACCTAAAAGTCTTTCCACAGAATCCTCGCTATCGGATCATTATCTGATTACTTTTGATTTCTTTTACTCGATTACACGCCACTCAGCAACAGTTACTACACTAGATGTTTATCAGATAGTGCTGTCAAAACTTAAGGAAAAGATTACTTAAATTCAATACCAATACCTTCAGTAACAGAGGTTTCCCGTGCCGACTTTAACCTCTCCCGAATTGATCATTTTGTTGATAGCACCGTAGGCTCGCCACTCTGAACAACGCTCGACTCTGTAGCTCCTCTTAAAAGAAGTTAAAAGCAAAGAAAGTTCGCTCCTTGGTATAACTCTCAAACCCGTAAGTTAAAACAAATATCGCTAAAATTTGAAAGGAATTGGCGATTAACCAAACTGGAAGAATCTCGTTTAATCTGGACAGACAGTCTCAAAACTTATAAGAGGGGCCTCCGCAATGCCAGAGCAAACTATTACTCAGCTCTAATAGAAGACAATAAGAACAACCCCAGGTTTCTTTTCAGCACTGTAGCCAGGCTGACTGAGAGTCAGAGCTCTATTGAGCCTCGTATTCCCTTAGCCCTTAGCAGTAATGATTTTATGAGCTTTTTTAATGACAAAATTCTAACTATTAGAGGCAAAATTCATGACCTCCTGCCCTCAGATAGTACCTATCTAACCTCAAACACAGCTGTAAAATCTAATATATATTTAGATTGCTTCTCCCCAATTTCTCTTCAAGAATTGACTGCAGTGATTTCTTCATCCAAATCATCAACGTGTCTCTTAGACCCCATCCCAACTAGGCTACTTAAGGAGGTCTTACCTATAGTTAACACTCATATATTAGATATGATCAATATATCCTTATTAACAGGTTATGTACCACAGTCTTTTAAGGTAGCTGTAATTAAACCTCTACTAAAAAAGCCCACCCTGGATCCAGAGGTGTTAGCCAACTATAGACCAATATCTAATCTTCCCTTTATGTCAAAGATCCTTGAGAAAGTAGTCGCAGACCAGCTGTGTGATTTTCTCCAGGATAATAATTTATTTGAGGAATTTCAGTCAGGATTTAGAGTGCATCATAGCACTGAGACAGCTCTAGTTAAAATTACAAATGACCTTCTGATTGCTTCAGACAAAGGACTTGTCTCTGTACTTGTTTTATTAGATCTTAGTGCACACAATTGACCATCAAATTCTGCTGCAGAGACTGGATCACTTAATTGGCTTAAAAGGTTCAGCACTAAGCTGGTTTAAATCTTATTTATCTGATCGTTTTCAATTTGTTGACGTCGCAATGAACCATCCTTACGTACTAAAGTTTGTTTTGGAGTTCCATGAAGGTTCTGTGCTCGGACCAATCCTGTTTACTCTATATATGCTTCCGTTAGGTAACATCATTAGAAATCACTCTATAAATTTCCATTGTTATGGATGATACTCAGTTGTATTTATCAATGAAGCCAGAAGAAAGCAATCAATTAACTAAACTCCATAATTGCCTTAAAGACATAAAAACTTGGATGAGCACCAATTTCCTGATGTTAAATTCAGACAAAACTGAAGTTATTGTTCTTGGCCCCAAACAACTCAGAGACTCTTTATCTGATGACATAGTTTCTCTAGATGGCATTGCTCTGGCCCCTGCCACTACCGTAAGAAACCTCGGAGTAACATTTGATCAAGATTTGTCTTTTAATTCTCATTTAAAGCAAACCTCACGGACTGCATTTTTTCATCTGCGTAATATTGCGAAAATTAGGCCTATCCTGACCCGAAAAGATGCAGAAAAATTGGTCCACGCTTTTGTTACCTCAAGGCTGGATTATTGTAACTCTCTATTATCAGGTAGCTCTAGTAAGTCCTTAAAAACTCTCCAGCTAATTCAGAATGCAGCAGCACGTGTACTAACAGGAACTAAGAAACGCGATCATATCTCTCCTGTTTTAGCTTCTCTGCACTGGCTCCCTGTAAAATCCAGAATTGAATTTAAAATCCTACTGTTAACTTATAAAGCTCTAAATGGTCAAGCTCCATCATATCTTAGAGAGCTCATAGTGCCATATTATCCCACCAGAACACTGCGCTCTGAGAACGCAGGGTTACTCGTGGTCCCTAAAGTCTCCAAAAGTAGATCAGGAGCCAGAGCCTTCAGCTATCAGGCTCCCCTCCTGTGGAATCATCTTCCTGTTACGGTCCGGGAGGCAGACACCGTCTCCACATTTAAGACTAGACTTAAGACTTTCCTCTTTGATAAAGCTTATAGTTAGGGCTGGCTCAGGCTTGTCCTGTACCAGCCCTTAGTTAGGCTGACTTAGGCCTAGTCTGCCGGAGGACCCCTCTATAATACACCGGGCCCCTTCTCTCCTTCTCTCTCTCTCTCGTATCCTATTACTGCATCTAGCTAACCCGGCCATTCTGGATGTCACTAACTCGGCTTCTTCTCCGGAGCCTTTGTGCTCCACTGTCTCTCAGATTAACTCATATCACAGCGGTGCCTGGACAGCGTGACGTGTGTGGTTGTGCTGCTGCCGTGGTCCCGCCAGATGCCTCCTGCTGCTGCCATCATTAGTCATTAGTCATACTTCTTCTGTTATTATACACATATGATTATTGTCACACATGTATACTGCCAGGTATTAATACATACTTTCAACATATTGTACCGCAGTAACCAGAACTATAACTATAATATTATTACTTCCATTAATGTTGTTGTAAGATACTGTCATTACCTGCATATCTCTCTCTCTCTCTCTCTCTCTCTCTCCCTCTCTCTCTCTCTCTCTCTCTCTCTCTCTCTCTCTCTCTCTCTCTCTCTCCCTGTGTCATATGGATTACTGTTAATTTATCATGTTGATCTGTTCTGTACGACATCTATTGCACGTCTGTCCGTCCTGGAAGAGGGATCCCTCCTCAGTTGCTCTTCCTGAGGTTTCTACCGTTTTTTTTCCCCCGTTAAAGGGGTTTTTTTGGGGAGTTTTTCCTTATCCGCTGTGAGGGTCTTAAGGACAGAGGGATGTCGTATGCTGTAAAGCCCTGTGAGGCAAATTGTGATTTGTGATATTGGGCTTTATAAATAAAATTGATTGATTGATTGATTGACTTATGAGGTGAATGTTTCTCCATTTCTGTTGCTAAAATGTTACAGTTCGTATACACATTGGTACCTCCCATCTCTAACCCTAATCAAATAAAGGATTATTATAGCCTCAGCAGTGTATAGCAAATTAGTGGAACTTAAGAGTCATGAAGTCTGACCATATTCAATCTAAGCCACAGAAGCCTGTCTCTGTGCAACTAGCCAAAGAACTCTGGACTCCAGGCCCTGTGTTGTGAAGGCCACTCCCAAAATCCATTCACAGCACATCTCTGACCTGACAGTCCAAACTACATAAGGAGCAAAGGGATCTGTAATGCTTACTCAAGGGCGGATTGTCAACGGGGTCCGCTCATAATTCCGACATCCCATTGTTCCGAAATCTCAATGTTTTGACACCCCATTGTTCTGACCGTATTAAATCCATTGTTACGAAGTCCTGTTGTTCCAAAATCTCATTTTTCATTGTTACAAAACAACTGTTTCATGGTTAAGGTCTGGATAGGTTTAGGCACAAGAACTACTAGGTTAAGGTTAGGAAAAGATCATGGTTTGGGTTAAAAACTTTCAACATCATTTCTACTTCCTCAAAACAGGGCGACCATTGTCGTCATGACAACAGTAAACAACACGACAACACGGTCTCTTGCTGCTTTCCCTTGCTGCTTGCTTTTTCCACTTTTGCATTGCAACATTGAGATTTCGGAACAATGGGTAATTTTCGGAATAATGGGATGTTTGAATAATGGGATGTTGGAATTATGACATGGCACCATTGTCGACAACCTGTTCCTACTGAGCATTCTGCTCCATGCCCATACCAGCTGATGACTGTATGTCAATATCCTAATGCACGTCTCTTTCATAATTCATGGCATTCGACGATATCACACAGCTCAGACTTTCATTCAGTGTTTGCAGCACTCTGCTCAAGGAGCCCAGGAACATTAATGTGAGGTCACATCAATACTGCACAAAGGAACAATCACCACATGCTGCTTTCTACACAAACTACACAGGCATTCACGAATACACAAATGCTAATAAATTTAAGAAAATTCCAGTATTATTCAGGTACTACTTTGAATGCAATCACACAACCTTTAAAAAGCTGCTACTAATATCAAAATAAGATGTCTCGCAGTTTATCATTCCACTTTATGAACATCCAACATCAAAAAGCAGAGACACAGAAACTTTAACCTGTGTGGCAACTAATGATTATTTGAAGAATTGAAGAATTGTTTGTCTATTAAATGTCAGGGAGTAGGGAAATTTGCTCTCTAAAGTTCCCTTAAAAATGACGATCAATCATCCATCCATCCATTTTCTAACCACTTATCCTCTTGAGGGTTGTGGGGGGGCTGGAGCCTATCCCAGCTGACATCGAGTGAGAGGCGGGGTACACTCTGGACAGGTCGCCAGATCTATCACAGGACTGACACATAGAGACAGACAACTATTCACGCTCACATTCACACCTACGGACAATTTAGAGTCACCAATTAACCTATCCCCAACCTGCATGTCTTTGGACAGTGGGAGGAAGCCGGAGTGCCCGGAGAGAACCCACACTGACACGGGGAGAACATGCAAACTCCGCACAGAAGGGCTCCCGCACCCGGGATCTAACCAGGAACACAATCAATCAATAAATCATCAAAATGGTTGCTGATATATTTTCTATTCATTAACTAATCAATTGCTCTTTTAGCTCAAATATAGTACAGGAACATTCCACCCACACTGTGTATAATCCCCTGCTAGAGGTTGATTGACGTCACTGCACGCCACTCCTACTCCGCCTGAGAGACGTTGTGTGTGCGTACACAACTCATGCAATCAAAACTATTCAATTGAGTAAACAGCTCATCACCCTCGGCTTCTCAGTTCTGCAATGATTGTTTTTTTCTTTGTTGCAACAGTGTGCATTGGTGACAATGTAATCATAGATGTTATAGTTCATGGTGCGAGGTTATTGATGATAATACCACAGTGTAGATGCTTATGATAATTAGCATGCTAATAGCTTACCTTATGAGGTGCTTATCTGGGGAAATGAGTAGATTTAATCCAGTCTATATGCTACTAATTGTTATCTTCAAGCTGCTGCGTGTTCATTTAATTACTTGTACTTTTAAGTTGCATCACTGTTATACTATGAATAGCGTAATCCCTAACTCAGTGGCGGACCGAAGCAGCTCCGACACTCTGGCCCGGTCACGTGACCTATATCTTGTGGAAGCGAATGCCATATTACATATAATTACAGTCGTCTGCTGTTAAACTGACAGACAGACAGATGGACAGCAAGAGAGAGAGAGAGAGAGAGAGAGAGAGAGTGCTAGGTAGCTAGATAGATAGATAGCATCTCCGTAGAAACTAGAATTACTAGCTCGCAGCTGTATGCCTTCTCCCCGTTCTGTGACCTTGTCGTGGTAGAGTAGGCTTGCGTGGTTCTATGATCCTGAGAGCTATGCTGGAGGGAGCCTAGGGCCCCTGGCAGGTGCAACCATACCAGACTGGTCTTGGGTGAGGAACGAAAGGCAGCACCTGGTCCTCCAGGTTGGGGGTTGGGAGTGGCGCTAACAACACCACCCCGTAAAAAAGCCTACTGTTACAGAAACTACAATGAGCAATCCTATTGACATCAGGCGCACAGTAGACCCCGGCCACCCAAACTCTTTGGGTGGCAGTATGACCACTTCTGATGAAATCCGAAATGAAGTCAGGAGTGCGAAAGAGGGCCTAAAACCAAGATCCGCATTGGAGCATGGAACGCCCAAACCATGTTTGAGACCAACAAGACAGCACAAGTCCTCAGTGAGATGAAAAGGTACCACCTGGACATTCTGGGGTTAAGTGAGAGTCACTGGACCGACTCTGGTCGTCAAGTCCTGCATGATGGGTCTGTCATCCTCCATTCTGGCCATGAGAACACCCACACACATGGTGTAGCTATCTTAATCTCCAAGGAGAAGGCCAAAACCTTGCTGGAGTGGGAACCAGTAAGTGAAGCCGGAGCATCACCAAGGAGATTATGTACGGACGCCTGAGATGGCCAGGACATGTGTTGAGTATGGAGCAGGACTGCATCACAAAAGTTGCCTTAAGATGGACACCACCAGGCAAAAGAAAACCTGGGAGGCCCAAAACCACCTGGTGCAGAACTGTGACACAAGAGCTGGAACAGATGAACCTGTCATGGGGAGAGGCACAACATGCTGCCAGGGACCCAATGCAATGGAGAGTGCTCAGTGAAGCCTTATGTCCCATAGGGGATGAAGAGGAGTAAGTAAGTAAGTTATAGTAGGTGTATGTCTCCATGCAAATGTCAAGTGTTAGTTATACTTTACATCCATATCTGTGGAAACATGAATGCTTCACACACCTTTCGCCCGGCAGCACCGAAGACCTATACAATCAGCACAATTTCAAGATTAGTGTCACCAGTTCAGCATCTGACCTGTCTCCCCTTCTGTTCCTGAGTGACATACATTTTGGGGCCAGAAAAGTGTTTATGCAGAACATTATGATGTCACACTGAAGCTGACCTCTGACCTTTTAGAATGAAATTGTCATCACTTCATTGTTTTATCATATTTGATTTTTTTTTTGTGAAAGTTTGTCATAATAAGTACATGAATTGAGTTTTAGCCAAAAACATGTATTGTAAGGCCAGAGTGACCTTGACCTTTTACCACCAAATTCAAATCAGTAAATCACTGAGTCCAAAAGCAAATTTGTGTCAAATTTAAGGAAATTACCGTAAGGCATCCTTGAAACATCACCTTCAGAAGAATGAGATGGATGCAAGGTCACAGTGACCTTGACATTCGACCACCAAATTCTAATCAGTCCATCGCTAGTCCAAGTGGATGTCTGTGCCAAATTTTAAGAAATTCCATCAAGGTCTTCTTGAGATATTGCGTTAATGAGAATGACAAGGATGCAAGGTCACAGTGTCACAGTTTTGCAATCCTGGTCACCCGTTCTTTTCAGTCACTTAGCCTCAGCCTGTAATTTTCAACTTATCCCACCTCTCTGGCTCTCTGCAGTTGGGTTCAAACACCACCTGTTACACACAATGATTTAGACTTTCCACCACCAAAGTCTAATCAGTTCATCCTTGACTCCAAGGGGATAGTTGTGCCAAATTAAAAAAAAAAATGAAAATCTGTTCTTGAAATATTGTGTTCACACAAATGGGACAGATGGATGACCTGAAAACAAAATGAAAATAGTAGCCAATATCAGCACCTAATTTCTTCAGTTGAACCTGGAGTCAGCATGTGTAATTGCATTACACAGTGGCTAAGCTTCATTTGGGCTGCCTGGTCAGAATGTGGGCTGTGGTTGGTTGGTTGGTTGGTTGGTTGGTGGGTTGGTTGGTTGGTTGGTTGGATGGATGGATGGATGGATGATGGATGCATGGATGGATGGATGGATCTCTCTGCATGGAGAGACACCACCACACGTGAGAGAAACTACAATTACTGCCTCGCAGTTGTATGGCTCCATGCAAAAGTCAAGTTGTAGTTTTACTTTACATCCATATCTGTGAAAACATGAATGCTTCACACATATCTTCCCCCCGGCAGCACAGAAGATCTATACAATCAGCACAGTTTCAAGATTAGATTACTGAAGCTGTGTCACATCTGGATTACTGCAATTCTCTTTTCATGTGTCTCAGTAAAACTTCTGTAGATCGCCTTCAACTGGTGCAGAATGCCGCTGCCAGGCTGTTTACCAAATCATCCAAAAACTGCCATATTACTCCTGTCTTGGCCTCCCTACATTGGCTTCCTGTCAGCTTTAGGATCAGATTCAAAATCCTTGTTTTAACATATAGAGCCCTTCATGGTCAGGCACCTGAGTATCTGTCTGACTTGCTTCATGTATACGCTCCTAGTAGGACACTTAGGTCGGCCGATCAAGGCCTGTTGGCAGTTCCTCGCACTAGGCTCAGAACTAGAGGTGACCAGACCTTTGATTCCATTGCGCCCAGATTGCGGAATGCCCTCCCACAGAATTTGAGAGCCGCAGCTTCTGTTTAAGTTTTTAAGAAGCACCTTAAAACTTACCTGTATAGGCAGGCATTCTTCAACTTGTCTTAAGTGATTTAGTTTTGCAACAATTGCTGCCGTTTCATTTTGTGTCTCTGTATGTTTGTATGTATGTATTCTTGGTTTGTGTTTTAATCCTGTGAAGCACTTTGTGAGTTCTCTCCGTGAGAAGTGCTATACAAATACATTTTACTTACTTACTTACTCTGATCTTTCCTCTGTTTTATTCATGTGTGATAATGTTAGCTGCGATACTAGGCATTTCATTGTTATGAAACCATTTATTTGAAAAATACATCACAGTATGAAGTGACCTCTAGGACAATCTCAGACTCATGAAACTTTACAGCCACAAACTAGAGACCTCGAGCATTTAGAAGATTGTTGGTTTCGTAGGTATTAGGAGAGTAACGATCCATCGATCTGGATCGGCATATCAATTTAATGATCAATGATCACATATCTTGCAAAGTGAAAACATCGATCCATATCGTCATCTTTAGCACAGGCTTTTATTTTGAAAGTCAGTGTCACCGTCAACCAGCGGCAAGCAGATGGCAAGCAGCCAAGAGAAAGATGATGAGGATAACATTATTCACTTGGGAATAAATCACCAGAGTGGAAATATTTTGGATTTTAGAAAAAATACAGGACAACATAAAGAGCACATATCATATGTAAACAATGACGTTACGAGATAAAACACGACGTACTTGCTTGGACGAGCATCTCACTCTGCTAACTTCTTGCTTTAGGAACATTAGCTGCTCTGTTTTAACAATTTTCGGCTGAAAAACTGTGCATGCAGGCTGAAATTAAACCATGCTGTTCTATCAGGAGATGCAGTGACTTAAACCAATGGTGAGTAAGAAATATAATAATGTTACATGGAATCTGTTAAGCTATGAGTAGGAGAAAAAAAGTCTGCTAGACGCTAGGCTAATTTATGCGGTGTAAACATGCTTAAGCTAATGATGAGGGATTAGCATAAAACAATTGTTCTGTCCATGAACCTTGGCAGTTACTACTGAGCTGAATGTGATACTTTTATTAAATAATCTTGTTGTTAAACTGTGTTTTATGGCTGTTTGGAGAATTTTTCCTTTAGGGCTTTAAGCCAGATAGACCTGAAGTTTAATGAAAAGGTGATGGTTTGGGTTAAAATGAAAAGATTTCTTTCAGAAAGGTCTCTCTGACAGAAAGCCCTGAAGGTTAACTTCTCCCATTTGTTGATTATTTGTGTTAGTTGAGTCAGTTTAAAGTGAAAATTTACTGCACTTATTATTTATGTGTTGTTTATGTGTTTTATGGCCAAAAGTAAAAAAGAAAGGGGTGGCAGCATCTTCTGTAACAGACCGTATTAAATGGGCATTTAATATCGTCCAATATCGATCGCAGACCACTGAATCATATTGAAATTCAATCGAATCGTGGCAAACGCTGTTATTTCGGAAAATACAGTATCATTGTCCAAAGAATCAATATAATATTGTAATACTGTATCATGACGAAACTGGTAATTTATACCCCTAATAGGTATATTAACTATAAGGGGGTTTCTCAGCAGTCCAAAGAACAGAAGTTCTCGCCATCCAATTGCCCCCTGAAAAAACACCCAATAATACCAGCATATCCCACGTCTTAATCCAAAAATGCTACATTAGGAATAAAGCCTAATTTGAAATATCTAAATGGATTTGCTGTTTACATTACGAGTATCAAATTCAGAATATTGTCATATTTGGAATAACAGAAGAACATGAATGTACATGTAAACATACCCAATGACAGCTTTTTCCAGTTGGAGAAAGAATCTAAGACTTTTGTAGAACTTTTTGACAAATAAGAAATATTTGTTCATAGTTCAACATGGAGGATTTAAACATGACAGTAACACACTATAGTCAGGGTTCTGCATACACAGCCAGCTTCCACATACTCATACTTGACAATAAGATGCCAACCTCATGACAATAAAAAGAGGAGCTGCCTTGTTCTTTGTTGTATAGCAATATGTGTCTTTGTACTGCCTTAGAGCAATTATAAAAGTGTAGATAGCGACAGATGTTCTCAACTAGCCTCCCTCTGAAACAAGAATCCGCTTTAGATTGATTTCACAATCTCTAATCTGGTAAGATTATAAACTCTGTCCAATAAAGCAACACCCACTGCAATGCAATAACCGCAATGAAGGAATGGACATATTTACCCAGGACATTTCCCGCAGGCACCTCCTCCAGCTCCTCCAGCTCTCTGCCCATCAGCAGGTAGAGACTTTCCACAGAACAACAGGACAGATGAGGCACCTCAGGCACACAATCTGAAGCACTGCAACCCCCTGGCAGCTGACAGAGATGAGAGAAGGAGTGAGCATGAGGAGCAAAGAGGCTGAAATAAAGAATTTGCAATTATAGGGTTTTTGGGATTACAACGCATGCACAGCTTGGTTCACATTTCATTGCCTATTCAGTTAGGATCTAAAAACCAAATTAAATGTTATGACTTGTCTAATGTCAGTGCAGCTGCAAGGGGAGAGGCCGCTGAGATGATTGTTTGTTTTTCCTGTGTGAGCTTTGCTAACATAGCTACTCTTCTTTGTGTTGAGCATTTTGGAAATATTTGGGGACTCATGAGCCTTTGAGCTGTTATTAGAAGAAGTTTTGTGGGCTATTGTGTAATTCAGCATTTTGTGGTAATTCCTGTTTAGGAAAAACTTGGTAGCTCCAAGTTTGTGCAGGCTGAGCATTTTGAATGTTGCTACTTTGTTTAGCTTTTGGCCAAGATAGTTGGACACTTACTTATTAGACATCCAAGATGGCGCTGGGGGTCGGCAGCCTGTTGCAGCAGCTCTGACTATTTGCCCTCTTTTTGCTTCTTTTTTGTATCTTTAACTTTGTGTTTTAATAGTTGTTTTTTTTTTTTTTTGCTAATTTATATTGCATTGCTGCAGCGTTCTAGTTGTAGTATTATTGGGGAGTAATTTGTTTCTTCTTCACATAGATTTCTTTAATGTTAACTATGTTAACGTACACTCATGAGGAACTACTCATAAAACATAAAACTAACATAACTACAGAAAATTCTGTGAGGACAACATTGTCCCAACAAGAAATGTTTACTGCTTTTCTAACAAGCCATGGATCAATAAAGACATTAAAGGCCCTCTTAACAGAAAGAAGAGGGCGTTCATGTCCAAGGATCACGAGGAACTCAGGGCTGTTCAGAAGGAGCTGAAGAGGAGACTGAGGGAGGCCATAAACAGCTACAAGGAGAAGATTGCAGCCAAGATGGGACAGAACAACACGTAAGAGTTGTGAAATGAGATGAGGATGATGACAGGCGGGTGTGGGAAAGCCACACCCGGAGTCAAAAGGTGGCCCAGAATTTGCAACAGAGCTAAACCTATTCTTTGAAACACCCCCTGTGAGTTCTGTCTGTGGATCTGAAACCCCACCCACCATCACTCTACCCATTCACACCTCTGCTGTAGACTCTGCTCCCCTCCCCAGTAGCGACCTGTCTCCCTCCCCTCCCCCTGCTCATTGACAGCTTCAGGCCCCCCCTCACTCCGCCGGTGGCTCTAACGTCACATGTCATGAAGACATTTGAGAGGCTTGTTCTCCAGCATCTGAGGCCACTGCTCTCTGCCTTCCTGGACCCCCTGCAGTTTGCTTACCAGCAGCACACTGGTGTGGAGGATGCCATTATCTTCCTCACTCACAAGGCCCTGTCTCACTTGGAGAGTGCTGGAAGCACTGTGAGAGTCATGTTCTTTGACTTCTCCAGTGCTTTCAACAGCATTCAACCCAGCCTCCTGAGAGACAAGCTGCTGGATATGCAACTTTACCCAGACATCACTGCCTGGACTTTGGATTACCTCATGGGCCGGCCGCAGTACATCAGAGTGGATGGCTGCATATCTGAGGTGGTGTCTGGTAACACTGAGGTGCCCCAAGGAACTGTTCTGGCACCATTCTTCTTCACTCTCTACATCTCTGATTTCCGGTTCAATTCTGGTTCCTGCCACCTCCAAAAGTTTTCCGACAACTCCTCTGTAGTCGCATGCATCAGCAATGATGACGAGGAGGAGTACAGAGGACTAATTGAGAGCTCTGTCGCGTAAAGCAACCAAAACCACCTTTAACTCAACATCAGTAAGACTAAAGAGGTGGTGGTGGACTACTGGAGGAACCGGAAGCAACCTGCCCCAGTCACCATCCAGGGCGAGGAGGTGGAGATGGTGGACTCATACAAGTACCTTGGGGTCCACATCAACAATAAACTGGACTGGACTCATAACACAGATGCCCTCTATAGGAAAGGACAGAGCAGGATGTTCTTTCTGAGGAGACTCATATCGTTTGGCATCTGTAGTGGGCTCCTCAAGACCTTCTACCAGTCTATGGTTGCCAGTGCACTCTTCTTTGCTGTAGTGTGCTGGTGGGGTGGAGTTCAGACTGGTGAGGTCAACAAGCTCAACAAGCTTGTGAGGAAAGCCCGCTCTGTGGTGGGACTGGACCTGGACAGTCTGGAAACAGTGGCTGAGAGGAGGGTGAAGGACAAAATCTGTGCAATCCTGGACAATCCTTTTCACCCTCTGCACGACGAGCTGTGGCTGATGGGCAGCTCATTCAGCCAGCGGGTTATCCCACCCAGAAGCAGAACTGAATGATTCAGACGCTCTTTTGTGCCCACTGCCATCAGACTATACAACAGCGGTTTGGCTTAGCTACATCTAGTTCTGAACTGACTTATTTTACATCCATCCAATATGACACTTTTTCTGCCACCTGACACTTTATTTCATTCAACACTTCGTCTGCCATTTCTTAGTCACTTTATTCATCTGATGTAGCAATTTTATTAATGTAGCAATTTTATTTTATTTTATCTTTATTTATCTATTATTATTTTTAATTTTTACATTTTATTTTTTCTCTTTAATCTTATTCTATTTAATGTCCCTTGATGTTGTCTTGTGCTGCTGTGATACTTGAATTTCCCCCCTGGGGGATCAATAAAGTATATCTTATCTTATTTTATCTTATCTTACACACTGGGACTCATCTTGAACTTATTACAATTAAAACTTACCAGACCACTCCTCTCCAGCACACCTCCCTCTCTCCACCTCTCTGCTCCAACACTGACTGACAGCTGACTCCACTCATTCACACTCACCACTGCCCCAGGGCCGCTACAATATGCTATCTACAGAGATAGCACTGGCGATCTGAACCAGTCAGTGGCGAAAAAGCACTTTATACGGGACGCAATTGCCCCCATTACCATTTTAGCTCGTTTCGCGGCTCAATACTGAACCAATTTTATAACGAGCGGTACCCATGAATCATACGCACACATACACATGGAGAAATAGAGCCCAGGTTGAAAAAATACCGAAGTTGTCCTTTAAGCATTTACTATTCCAAAAGTATTTATTCACAAAGAAGCACAGCAAAACCAAACATGCAAAATTCTAACTAGTCACTATATACAAGTATGGATGTGTGTGTGTGTGTGTGTGTGTGTGTGTGTGTGTGTGTGTGTGTGTGTGTGTGTGTGTGAGACAGAGCGAGAGAGAGACAAAGGTCTGCGTGTGAAACAAAGGCCGTCTGGCCTACAAAACAAAATGGCTGACAACAGAAAACTACAAGATGGCTGAATCAAAGATGGCTTGAGATCGGGGAAGGTTTGCCTAACCTTGTAGTCAGTCATGATAAAATTAAAGGAGAAGATGGGGGAACTCTGAATCTCCTCTTTTGGTGTACCTATGTTGAAAGCCAATTTGTGAGTGAGTCTACATGAATGCAATATGTGCTGCAAAAAGGTCTGGGTTAGTGCAGAGGATGTTAAGTTATATGCAAGACTCTAAGCAAACATCACTTAGCTTTGATGAAGCCAACTAACCAATAACCTAACTGCAAACAATCACAATCATAACTTAATGAACAGCATTAAATCACAATTGACAAGGTTAAACAGTCTTGCTAAGCCTTTACAGCTGTGATAATGCTATGCCCAGTTGTTACATTACTAATTCTTTAATGGAGGGAAGAGGTGCTTTGTGGCATGCTGCTTTTGTTAGACGCCAGTTGACGGCTGGAAAGAACTGTGGTTCCAGAAGCGGTCTTGTTCTCAAGGTGCCGATCCGTGGAGAATGGTCGCCCGGTGTTATTGTAGAGTACTACCATTTCAGAGGTCTAGGATTAAGTGTCCCCTTCAATGGTTCAGGTGCAAGAAGAGCTCCTCAGAGGCTCAGGAGATGAAGCACTGATGAAGAGTAGAAGTATCTCCCTAAGTTGTCTTGGTGACATCACAGAGTCACATGTCACGTAGGTGACAGTCCATGGCAGCAACAGTCATGTTTACAACAACAAAGTCCCTTTTTAAAACCCAATAATATCTCACTGGAATATTAATATTCCTCCTGACATCACAATACTGAGTGAAGAGCGAAGACAGTCAAGTGTAGTTGTCGTTAACTAGAGAAATCTTGAAGTTATATTCCCTTCATCTGCACTGCGGCCTCTCTGCTGTTGGCTGACTTCACTCTGTTGTGTGCGTGCGTGTGTGTGTGTGTGTGTGTGCGCGCGCTGTGAGGAGGAGGTCAGCCCTGACATGCAGAGAGCAGGAGAGAGGCCTTCAGAATGATGATCAAGGTGATACAGAGGAACGCAAAGATTTTGTGGACTTTTAAGCACAATCACTTGTGAGTTCAGCAAAGAGAAAATACACTTCCTTGACATGTGGGTTATGGTTAATGAAAGGGGATTGGCTACTACTTTGTATCAAAAAGAGACGGATAGAAATACGTTGTTGTTAGCCAGCAGTGCGCATCCCACCCAACTTAAGAAGGGTCTGCCAAAAAGCCAGTTTTACAGACTGAGGAGAGTTTGTCAGACCATAGAAGATTTTGTGGAAAAATCAGTAAAAATGAAATCAAAATTCCTCTCACAGGGGTATCCCCATGAATGGGTAGAGCAAGTCTACAATTCTGCTCTAGAGAAATCCTGCCTTGATCCGTTAAATAAAAGCCAGAAAAAAGAACAACGGTTCTCGGATACGCGTGTCACTACTTTCTCTCATTGCAGTCATATTGTAAAGTCCACATTCATGAAACACTGCCATTTATTAAAATCTGACCCAGAGCTCAGTTCCATATTTAAAGAAGACAAAACTTAAAGACCGTTTGGTTCATGCAAATTTTTCTAATAAGAAAAAACATAATCAGCCACAACAAACCCTTCTAAGTCCTCTTCCTAATGGAAATTATAGATGTGGGAATTGCGCACAATCCAACAACACCTTCAATACAACGTACTTTTGTCACCCTTTTACTGGTAAAAAGTTTCCTATTGAGAGTGTCATCACATGCCTGTCCACTCGTGTTGTTTACACTATTCACTGTCCATGTGGCCTTGCCTACGTAAGACCACCAGAAAACTTAAACAAAGAATAAGTGAACACAAGAGTGCCATTCATCGCGAGGATGAAAATTACCAAGTGACAGTCCACTTCAATGAAATGAGGCATGACGTGGCCTCCCTCTGCTTCCGTGAGATAGAACAGGTTTCTATGCCACCTAGGGGTGGAGACCACGACTTGCTTCTAAAAAGAAGGGAGGTGTTCTGGATTTTTAGGTTACAGACACTGTCACCAAAGGGACTAAATGATGAATTGTTGTTGAATGTAATGTTGTAGATTTTCTACTGATCTGTTGTCTGACCTGGTTATCAGATGTGTTGTTAGCAGGGAGAGTCACCCATATGGAGCCTGCCTCGGTTGGTGCATTCAGGGGCCGTAGGAAATGCTGTAAAATACTCTTCTTTGCTTTAGCCTTTGATATGTGCTCTTTTTTCCTTATAAGTGTAGCTTAAATATATTTACTATTTATTCTATATAGTTTTTGAAAAACTAAAAATATTTTTGTACACTAAATTATTCAATACATTTAAAAATCTTGAAATATTGGCATGAGTGCCCTTATGTGTAGGCTATATTACTATGTTTTTGTCTTTGGATATGTTATCTGAAACGAATTTTAAAACATATCTTGTTCACACATTGTAAGCCTAAAGACCATGAAATGTTATTGTCTTTTGTTTATTAATTATTGCTGTTGTCCTAAAGTAATGCCAATAATGGCGGAGCTTACAATTATTACGGTCTTGATTAAATTTGCCTTGGGTTGTTTAATACCGGGTCTCGGTACTGATCCCTTCCTGGGCATTTGATGAAGTCTCCTGGTTGGCCGGTGATAGATTGGTGTCAAATTGTTGTTATAGCCTGTCTGGGCACAAGAGCCATGGTCCTCGTGGCCCTCGTGAAATTCCTGCCCTGCCTGGAGGGATACTTGGCTGTGTCTTCATCTGTAATAAACCCCCCAGAACCTAAAACTGTGGGTAAATGGGGACCCACCACGCCCATTGTGTTCAGATACCGCAACCTTATAGGAGAAATAAGCGAAATTCATCATTTCTAGATTGAAGGAATTAAAAAATTGCTATGTGAAGAACTAGAGGTGTAATTTCATCTGGACTATAGCATGACCTCACACGCCCACTCTCTCTGTGTTGATCTCCAGCCCCTTGTTTACAAGCCGGTCCGGCTTCTCCTGGACAGGTACAACATAAAGTCAAATGTCTGTTTTAATTAGTGTTACAGTCGCTATGTCGATTCAATTAAATTTAATGTTACAATCGTAGCATGGGTTAATGTCCGGAGCTTGAGTTATTAGCGGCTCTGTCCCAGCAATGGGTCAGGCGTTACAGTTGTGTTAGGTGAGTAGCCCAGCAGCCCAGCTACCATTTGGAATTAGCATTGTAAAATGTAGCCTGGCGGGCTGTGTTTAGCTATTTCCCTGCCTACTTCAATGATGATGGTACCTGTAATAAATGTAATATATTTGCTGAGATGGAGGCGAGGCTCAGTGACTAGAAAAGCTGGTAGAAGCGCTCCATAGCTGTAAGTTACTCAAGTAGCTCTAGTAGCTCTAGTGCTAACTCCAGGAGCTAACACTAACGTCCCTACTCAGTAGGGACGAATCTGCCTGTAGTGAAACCGGGGCTAACCGGTGCTTCCTCCTCAGGCTCCACTTCACTCAGCTGCCAGCACAGCCAGTTAGCCTCCGCTAGCTTCCCAGCTAACATTAGCCCCAGCTCTCCATTTGGATCTAACCGGAGCACCGAGCCCTGGTTTGTTATTCAGGTTAATGTGGGAAGAAACAGCGTGTATATCGGGCAGCTGAGTGCCCCTTTAAAGCATATTTTGTCAGGCTGTAAAGTTAGCTTGTCACAAGGCTGATATACATGGCGACATAACCAGGTGTTGAAATGTTTAGCTGCGGGCATCGAAGGGAAATGAAGACAGGTAAATTCATAAGGTTTTAATAACAGCAGTTTAGCAATTCAGTTTGTCCGTGAGGGGGAGAAATACAGAAGGGATAAGTTAGTAAGGAGGCAAGGGTGTGGCCGCCTAGAAGGTGCTTGTGACTGGGAAATGCAAGTAGATTTAGGGGGAAAGCTTGTTGTTCCCCAGGAAATAGTTTGTACCAAGCAGAGGCCTGACATAGTGCTGTGGTCAGTGAGTCAACGGATAATTTATTTCATTGAGCTGACAATTCCTTGGAAAGACTCAGTGGAAGAAGCCTACAAAAGAAAAAAGCTTAGGTATGCAAACTTAGGAGCAGAAGCTGAGCAGTGAGGATGGAAAACTAGGATTTGTCCAGTGGAAGTGGGGTGTAGGGGATTCATAGCAAGATCAGCTGTCTCGCTCTTGGGAGAACTCGGAGTGTGGGGACAGAGTTTGAGGAAGACAGTGAAGGACATGTCAGATGAAGCAGCCAGAGCTAGCCAGTGGATCTGGATGAGAAAAAATGTCAGTTGGGGGCCAGCAGGGGGAACTACTAAGCAGGGTACATAACTCCTTGAGATCAGGTCGAGAGATCAACCAATCAGTCCTCTCAGGAGAAAATCCAGGAAGAGGAAGGTTATTTAAGTGTGGGAGTGGTCTATTTGAATCCCTTTTGTTTGAGACCATGCTGCAATGTGAGTGTGTTTGCTGATCCTGTGAGTTTATCTATCTCCTTTAACTTTAGCTTATATTGGAGTTATGCTATGTAGCGTGTGAAATAGAGTATGGTGAATGTGATAGGAAAGGTAGTATCAGCAATGTCTCTACCTGGAGCTCGCATGAACGGAGCCTGGGTTTGTTGAAGGTGGCAGTGCTGTTTGGGCTGATAAAGCCATGCGTAAGTAAGATAATGAGGTTGTTAGGTTGGTGTGGGGAGCAGTGAGACCTGGCGTTAGGGGAGTGTCTCTGGGACGGCAGAGATCACTGTCTAGCCTCCTGGAGGTGTCGTGGGACCAACTAGACGAAACACTGATGAAAGGAGGTTCCCACCTGATGACCCCAAAGACATGTTAGTTATCACTGCTCACTGGTCTGTATAGTTAAGCCTTGCCATAATAGCTTATCATAGGGCTTAGGAGGTTATTCACTGAGTCTCTCTAACTCCCTGACAGGATGTAGTACAGTCGAAAACAACTCTTAATTTCTTCTTCTTGGGATGGTATATTCCATGATGAGGAATAAGCCATACTCTCCCATTGTTGCTGTCTAGCTGCTCTTCTGGAACTCTAGTGGCATATCCCTTCTCTAACAGCTCCCTCATATATCCAGTGTACTCTTTATGGAAGTCAGGATACTTGAGAAACTTCCTTTGGAGACTTGTCAGGTGCTGTTCAGCTTGATGTCTGTTGTCAGGCATTCTCACATCTTTGTCTGTCAGTGGTAGCCCAATGCAGTAGTGACCATCTACTAGCGGTGCAGATCTTTTCCCTGAGTCGAGGAACTGACAGTCTTCCTGTGACATCTCTGCTTTATCATCGTGTCCTCTTCTTGGGAAGTTGGCATTGTACAGCTGAGCAAACAGATTTTCCACATTAGATACCGATATATGATTGACCGAGTGACTCACCATTTCTTGGTTTGCAGAAGTGGTAGTGGGTCTTCTGAGCGGACCGTTGATGACCCATCCGAGAGGGGTCTTCACTGCATATGGCCCGTTGCCCCTGCTGTTTACTATCTACAAAGGCTCAGTGGCTTTGTAGGTATCCACACCAATAAGCAAGCCGATTTCTGCTTCGATGTGCATGATGTGAACTTCCAACAAGTAAGGCCACTGTTCCACATCCTTCTGCAATGGTATGCTGTCCCTTTTTACTGGTATTCTTGGTTGGGTCAATGCCTGAGGAAGGCCGATGTAATTTTCCTCTTCCAGGCTAGATACTTCCAGATCTGGCAAGATATGAGTGATCACCTTCTTTTCTGATCCCATAGTAGTCAGCAGGAGCTCTGCCTTTCTTCCTCTCAGGTTACGCTGCTGCATAACGTTATCACTGCAGGAGGTTCCAGTGCTTCCTTGGTCTAAAAATGCATAGACCTGGATTACCTTGTTGCTCTTTTTGGACTTTAGTTTCACTGGTACAATGGAAAGGATATTTTTCCCATTGCCTGCCCTGGTTTCTCTGATGCATTCCTGTTCTTACCCTATGAATGCACTGGTGACCTCTGTAGTGATTCCTTTGTTTGTGGTTTCATCCTTCTCTGACAGGACTGCAGCTTCTTTCACAACATGCAAAATGTTTGGATGTTTTGCTGAACAATCCCTGCACTGCATCCTCTTACAACAATTCCTGCTCAGGTGACCTTGTGTTAGGGACTAGGTAATTGGACGTAGCTCTGGCAGATGAAGGCACTAAGCAAATCGATCTTTATGTACTCACTTTTGTCGTGCACACATCCATAAAGGTCCTCACGTTTTGATTGATTGATTGAACGATTTTATTGAACATGTTAAAAGAAACAAAAAGTCAAACAAAATAAAGCATACAACATAAAACAAAACAAAGCAAGCAAAACAGAATCAAATAATAAACAACTTAAATGATATTGGTCATGTTCAAAAGGGGAAAGAAGAAGTAAAAAACTTTTCTAGTCCTACCCCCTTATATTTTATGTGTGCAATTTAAGTTAAAAATAAAAAAAAATATATACAAAAAACAAAACACAAAAAAACAAAAACAAAAAAACAACCTTAAAGTTCGATTTTCAAGATATAATACAATAACAGACAAATACACTAGAATTTTCAAACAACCGTCCAGCAAGACAAAACACAATTAACAAAACAAGACAAAAAAAATCACTGTTCCATCTCATATTTGCGCAATACTTTCTTTCTGAAAAGGTTTTTTAGTTTAGTTAAGGTTTCACATGTTTTTATCTCGTTGTTACTGCTGTTCGATAAGTTTATACCCTTGGTTGAAAAACAGTGAAGTTTTGCAGTTGTTTTGATTGGTGGTTTCTTGAATATGTGGATTCCTCTGATGTTATGTTTACTTTCTCTCAGTTGGAACAACTCTTGGACACTGACTGGTAATTGATGATTTATTGCTTTGTGCATGATTTGAATCATTTTATAATCAACCAGGTCTTGGAATTTTAGTGTAATTTGATAAAAAGTGAATTTGTAGGTTCTCTGTATGTGGTTTTATTAATGATTCGAATTGCTCTCTTTTTTTGCAGGATGAATACTGGATGTGTGTTTGTTTTGTAAGTGTTCCCCCATACCTCCACACAGTAACTGATGTATGGAAGTATGAAGGAACAGTACAATGTATATAGTGAGGCTTGATTTAATAGGTATTTGACTTTATTCATTATTGCAAGTGATTTGGATATTTTTGCATTAATGTGCTTTATGTGTGGCTTCCAGTTTAATTTACTGTCAATTAATACTCAGAGAAATTTAAATTTCTGTTAACCTTTCAATTTCTATATCATTTATCATGAGTTTCTTGTCTGAGTTTGTCGATCTATTCCCAAAGATTATGAATTTTGTTTTGTTTAAGTTCAGTGTTAATTTATTTTGATCAAACCAAGTTTTCACCCTGCTCAGCTCCTTTTCTACAGTGTCCAAGAGCTGCTCCAAGTTGTCCCCACAGCAGAGCAAGTTTGTGTCATCTGCAAACAGAATTGTTTGTAGGGTTTTTGATATTTCACATATATTGTTAATATGTAGTATGAACAGTAATGGTCCTAGTACTGAGCCCTGAGGCACTCCATATGTGATCTCTTGGAATTGTGACTTATTGTCATTTATTTCTACATACTGTTGTCTATGTTGTAAGTAGCTGGATATCCAGGATGATGCTGTCCCTCTGATGCTGTTTTCATTTTATTTGGAAATATCCCGGTTTATAGAGACATGTTACAGATGTGAGACAGGGGTTTAGCTATACAATCAATGATATTTTTAACTGTAGTTATGTCAAGACCATTCCAGTCTGGAGACTTCTTATTCTTAAGTTTTTTTACAGTGTCAATGATTTCTTTTTCATCAGTCCCTCTCACAAATATTGTTTCATTAATATATATATATATTTTTACTTTCAACCCCATCACTACTACCAGTCTTTGCAATCTCTCTGGCCAAACCAGGACCGACCCTGACAAGAATTTGTTAAATTCCTCTACAGCTGAGGCCATGTCAGCAGTGGTTGCGTCATTTTTTGTTAAGAAATATTTAGGATATCCTGTCCTCCCACTTCCTTTTTTAATAATTTCTTTCAGTATATTCCAAGTTTTGTTAATGTTGTTTTTATTTTTGCTCCAGTGATTTACTGTAATATTCCTTTTTACTGGTTCTCATAATTTGTGTTACTTTATTTTTATATGTCTTATATGAGTGTTGGGCATGTGTTGTTCTTTTCTTTAAAAATTCAGTGTATAGTACGTTTTTTTCTTTTACATGCTCGTAATATCCCCTTAGTTATCCATGGTTTTTCAACATATTTTTGTTTAACTTTTTTTTAACTAGTGGGCAGTGTTTTTCATAAAGATTTGTTATTATTGACAGAAATTTATTGTAGGCCACATCTACATGTTCAACATATACTTTATTCCGGTCTTGTTTCATTAGCTCTTGTTTAAAAGCAGTGATGGCTTCCTGTGATTTATATCTAATTGTTTTGATTGTTTCTGTGTAGTTCATGGTCCTGGTACAGTTCTGTATGATTGCAAAGACTGGCAGATGGTCACTTGTATCGTTCATTAATAATCCACTTTTCACTTTTTTTTTTTATCAGTGACATTGGTGAATATATTATCTATCAGTGTAGCACTGTGATTAGTTATCCTGGTTGGTCTTGTGATTGAGGGATATAAACCGATACTGTACATTGAATTAATGAATTCTGAGGTTGTATTGTGTTCCTGTGGATTTATCAGATCGATATTAAAATCTCCGCAGCTGATGGTAGTTTTCCTGTTATTTATATTACTGTATAGTTCTAGTAACTTTTCCTTGAATGTATCGATGCAAGATCCAGGTTTTCTATATGCACAGCTTATTAGAATGTTTTTTTGATTTCTCCATTTCTATTTCAACTGTGGTGCATTCCATGATGTTGTCCATGACAAATGACATATTTCTAACAAACTTACTTTTATAGTTATTATCGATGTATAATGTGCCCCCCCCCCCCCCCCACCCACCTCTAGATTGAATTCTGTTTGTACAGTACATTTCATAATCCTCAGTCTGAACCATTTCAATTTGGTCCTCGCTAAGCCAAGTTTCAGATATTGCTATTGCTGTATATTTTTTGTCCAGTAGTCTTAAACAGTGTATGATTTTTGAAAAGTTTGATTGAAGGTTCCTGCTATTAAAGTGTATTATTGATATTACTTCATCCATTTTCACATTTCTTTTAAACTGTTCTTCCGTGTAGTAGTTACAATTGGTGTGGGTGTTGTTAGAAAGTTATTTTCGGGGTCAATGTCATTTTCTATGTCTTGTGATTTGTGGTCAGTGTATCTGAAGGTTTCCAAGTCCAAGTTTTCATAGTCAGATGGATGGTTATTAATGTCGGGACTGGTCATGGTGAATTTCAGTCTATTCAGTTAGTCAATGTTTGAGTTTCCTTATGTTGTTCTTCTTTGCTGTCTTAATATCCGTGGATTCATGCATCATATTTGTCCAGTTCGCTGATGTCCCTGATGATGTGTACTTTTTCTTCCTCTGGTGTAGATCCGTTCGTCTTGATGAAAATCTTGCAGTTGGAAGTCCATGTTGCTTGAATCCTGTTCACTTTTATTCCTTGATCAGCACAGGTTTTCTTTCCATATTCCTCTTCTCTTTTCAACGAGGAGTCCTTCCATATGCTTTGTATCTTTAACGAGCTAGTCTTTGACTAATGTAAGTGTGGCTCCGTCTATTTCTTGAAAATGCCCACTTAAGCTATAGAGACCAAGCATATAGCTGACGCGTGCTTCAGTAAAACTCCGTAGTCCATGTTCTACCTTTTAAAATGTTTACTGAAAACTTTGTTCTTCAAATACAAAATGAAAAAAGTACTTAAAACATCTTTCACAAACGTTCGTAAGCACGGTCAAAGACTTTTGTGCTCTCAAGGCTCCATAGCTTCAACTGAAAATCTAAAACGTCATACCTTTAAACCACTCAGAAGCTAGAGCTTACTACACTATTACACAGCTTATTGGTAATAATTAAGCATGCTACACTGAAACTATGCTTATCCTCAGCAAATTAAATACATGAAAATATGTTTATAAATATTTTACAAATGGCTCTAACAGCCAGGATGACACATCCTTTCTCTCAATGTACCACCATGAGGCTGAGAGACCAGAAGTGGAGTGGCCCTTTCCTCCCCTGGCTTAGAAACCTTAAAGGTTTGCAGTATTGTTTACTTCGCCCTGAGTCAGCAATGTTCAACAATCACCTGCCCATGTTTCCACTTTGTCGTATGGAGCCATCCTTGCAGCTTAACTGGCCCTGTCTCATAACCATGGTGTGGTAGGCCACACAGTCCTCCCATCAAAACACAGCAGGTTCTCTGCTTTGCAGCTGGAGAAGATTTACAGAGCGCAGGTAGGAACCGCCCATGTGCTGGGCTCTGTCAACATGCTCCAGACATACCAAGCAAAGAATCTGGCTGAGCTTGTAACACTGTGCCTGCCAGTGGTATGCCACTTATTCTCAATGTAGTCACAACTGCCACGCTGCACAGTGTGTCCCACTGTGTGTCCCATTGTGCAGCACTCTTCACTGGCAGAGGGATGGCATCTGCAGTGGTGGCATAGAGACACATGTGGTTGTTTCTTTCTAAAGTTCTGAAAATGGATAGGGCCGTTTATTAAGATGAGCCAGCGTCTGTTGAGGGTTTGTTTGGGCAGTCTCTCAACATAATTTCGGCAGAGTTCCACCTGCAATAAAAAGGACACAAGCTCTTCGGTGTTCACAAGCCACCACATCCCACAAGAGGTCAGCACAGCCGACAAGTTTGGGTTCTCAGCCAGGACAGTATCCACCCAGTCAGTGCTAATACCACTCAACCTGTAGCAAGGATCTGCCACCAGGCCTCCAGAAGGGTTCAGTGTTGTGTTTAGGAGGAAGAAACCAGACCTGTCCTAGCTCTGAAAGTGAGTAGAGAGGGGCTCCAGTGGGAGAAAGATACTGCGGACCTTATCCACTGCCACCCAAGAGCACCCTCTTGTTTTGTTCAAGGAACCAATCTCAAAAGGCACTGAACTCCCCTAACACAGTCTCCAAAGCACAGCCCCTTTGCACACAAATGTAGCCCCCAGTTTATGAGTGGTAAATATTACTCAGTCAACCACAGCGAGCATTGTTTATGCATCCCCTAATAAAGGTGAATCCAGTTCACTATGGGAATGTTATAAATGATCATGTTGCAAATGTAATAAACAGTACATCTTCTATTCAAAACACTGAAAGTCAAATAAAACAAAGCAGGTAGGTGATACACAGCACACCAGAGGGAAAGGTCCCAAGTGCTGCAGGTCAGTCAGCTAGCAGGTCAACTCCCTTGATGGTGCGCATGCACAGCCTCTCAGTGGGTGAACAGAACTGATGCCATGAGTTGCAGGTTGTAGTTCTGGACACCACGTTTTTTCTTCAAAATAAACATGGCTGTAGGAGACAAGGCATTATTGCAGGAGGAAATACACGCTTCGCTGGGCATGAAAGTGATACAAGGGATTCCCGCTTCAGAGGCAAACAAAGGTTGGTAAAGCCATCATTTTGTTATTCCAAAGAAAGGGAGAGGATTATATCCTTCGGTAGACATGCTGGAGGGGTCCGGGTGCATGCCCCCACGGGAGAAAATTTTGTATTTGATTTACAGGCATCAATCTGGTGAATTCTGAGAGCCAAGTTATGATGGCAGAATATGCCTAGATTTCAACATCTTTGTGCTTTTTATGTGTGAAAAATATTCTATTTTTACTGATAAAAACACTAGTGGTATATCATGGTGAAGGGTTACACTTAAAATACGGCTAAGGATTAGTGGTTAAATATTTCAGCAATCAGAAGAAAAATGACTAACGTACTGATCTGCCTCTGGAGGCGTGAAGCGTACTGCCGCTGCTGAAATATGACCACCACTGCCGATTTTTTTTTCCGTCTTAGCTCTTTAGAAACTACCGTTATATTATTTGGTGCTACGGACGCTTCATATCCAGGCTTATAGAACAGGTCTATACCTTGTCCTTTTATTAAGCAAACTAAATAGCCTTATTTATTTATCTTATTTACATGACAGCATTTCTGTCTCTACATGGTCGCGTGTTTACAATTCTCTTCTGCTGTCTATATCGCGCACAGCGGAGTTTTGCCCCAACACACATACACACACACAACACACAGGTGAGCACACTAGAGCGCGGCTCAGGTTGCATTTTCCTGAATGAAACCCGCAGCACGGCACTAATTGAGCGGTGCCTGTGTTGCATTCAGGCATTATCACGTAAATATCAAATTCCAACAATTGAAGAGGCCATAGCACAACACAGCAGCATGTCAAGTATACCGAACCCAAGCAAAATTTTTGATTTCTTATCCGCCCCTGTCTGTAGAATTCTCAGTAGGCACTCCAGCCGGTGCGCTACAGAGTGACGTTCATTTATTGAAGGCATTGTATATCTGGCTGAATTTTGAAGACTATGGCGGGGTAAATTAGACTGTGGCGGGCCACCATAGTCTCATCAATGTATGGGAAACACTGAGTGGCGCTTGGGCTTTTAGTGATCAGAATGTTTCAATGCTGGATTTGAATTCACCAGCTGTGTGCACTGCATCAACTCCAGAGAAAGCTGACAATAACCTTTGCTTGTATGTTGGCTTGCCTCCCTTGGAGGGAACCTGATTTACTCAGACAGGGCTCCCTTATAGGGGGAATAATGTCCTTTAACAAGGTGGTGTCCAGAGGTGCTTCCCTGAGGGGCTGGGGGGCTCTGTGCATTGGTGCAGCAGTGAGAGGGGTCTGGATACTGGTGCAGTGTACGCTGCACATCAACCACCTCAAGCTATTAGTGACTTTCTTAGCTCTTGTGCATTTTTGTCTGGATTGTATGCTCTCATCAGGACAAATAATACAACAGCAGTTTTCTTCACAAACAAGAGGGGACTCATTTGCTTCCTCTGTTGGAGCTGGCTCGCTCCCTGTTAATGTGGTGTTGTGTTCATTTTCTGTCTCTCAGACACACCTACAGTACAGGCCAAAAGTTTGGACACACCTTCTCATTCAATGCGTTTTCTTTATTTTCATGACTATTTACATTGTAGATTCTCACTGAAGGCATCAAAACTATGAATGAACACATGTGGAGTTATGTACTTAACAAAAAAAGGTGAAATAACTGAAAACATGTTTTATATTCTAGTTTCTTCAAAATAGCCACCCTTTGCTCTGATTACTGCTTTGCACACTCTTGGCATTCTCTCCATGAGCTTCAAGAGGTAGTCACCTGAAATGGTTTTCCAACAGTCTTGAAGGAGTTCCCAGAGGTGTTTAGCACTTGTTGGCCCCTTTGCCTTCACTCTGCGGTCCAGCTCACCCCAAACCATCTCGATTGGGTTCAGGTCCGGTGACTGTGGAGGCCAGGTCATCTGCCGCAGCACTCCATCACTCTCCTTCTTGGTCAAATAGCCCTTACACAGCCTGGAGGTGTGTTTGGGGTCATTGTCCTGTTGAAAAATAAATGATCGTCCAAGTAAACGCAAACGCGCCATGGGATGGCATGTCGCTGCAGGATGCTGTGGTAGCCATGCTGGTTCAGTGTGCCTTCAATTTTGAATAAATCCCCCAACAGTGTCACCAGCAAAACACCCCCACACCATCACACCTCCTCCTCCATGCTTCACAGTGGGAACCAGGCATGTGGAATCCATCCGTTCACCTTTTCTGCGTCTCACAAAGACACGGCGGTTGGAACCAAAGATCTCAAATTTGGACTCATCAGACCAAAGCACAGATTTCCACTGGTCTAATGTCCATTCCTTGTGTTTCTTGGCCCAAACAAATCTCTTCTGCTTGTTGCCTCTCCTTAGCAGTGGTTTCCTAGCAGCTATTTGACCATGAAGGCCTGATTCGCGCAGTCTCCTCTTAACAGTTGTTCTAGAGATGGGTCTGCTGCTAGAACTCTGTGTGGCATTCATCTGGTCTCTGATCTGAGCTGCTGTTAACTTGCCATTTCTGAGGCTGGTGACTCGGATGAACTTATCCTCAGAAGCAGAGGTGACTCTTGGTCTTCCTTTCCTGGGTCGGTCCTCATGTGTGCCAGTTTCGTTGTAGCGCTTGATGGTTTTTGCGACTCCACTTGGGGACACATTTAAAGTTTTTGCAATTTTCCGGACTGACTGACCTTCATTTCTTAAAGTAATGATGGCCGCTCGTTTTCTTTAGTTAGCTGATTGGTTCTTGCCATAATATGAATTTTAACAGTTGTCCAATAGGGCTATCGGCTGTGTATTAACCTGACTTCTGCACAACACAACTGATGGTCCCAACCTCATTGATAAAGTAAGAAATTCCACTAATTAACCCTGATAAGGCACACCTGTGAAGTGGAAACCATTTCAGGTGACTACCTCTTGAAGCTCATGGAGAGAATGCCAAGAGTGTGCAAAGCAGTAATCAGAGCAAAGGGTGGCTATTTTGAAGAAACTAGAATATAAAACATGTTTTCAGTTATTTCACCTTTTTTTGTTAAGTACATAACTCCACATGTGTTCATTCATAGTTTTGATGCCTTCAGGGAGAATCTACAATGTAAATAGTCATGAAAATAAAGAAAACGCATTGAATGAGAAGGTGTGTCCAAACTTTTGGCCTGTACTGTATGTCCCAAGCCACCTGAACCTGGGGGCAGACCTCCACTCTTAGGGGGGTACTTGTAAGAGGATGGAGGTTGCTCTCCTTGGATACTCAATTATGGGATCATTTTGGCAGGGCATAAGTGAACTTCTTTGCCTCCGGCGCAATTCCACTGCCCAGTTTTGTTTCCGTGATGGATCACGGCACACAAAATGATACTGCTTGTTCTGGAGAGTGTTCACTGAAAGGGCCTGTCCTTGATTGTGGTGGCCCCTCGGTGGCCTTTTGGTGGCCAGCGACGTCATGGGGTGCATCCCAAGTCTCTCAAATTCTCACTTGTCTTTTTTTGTGTGTCTTAGCCCCTCCCAATGGGGATGCATGGAGAGACGCAAAGTAACCATGCAAAGAGAGAAGAAAACGAGGAAATATGTTTTTAGAAAAATCCTTTGAAGCAATATGTAAAGGGACATCAGTTTCTAATGACGGGCAGCAGCTGATCACAGCTGGATCAGCCGTCAGTTCACTTTAATAGCCATAGAAACTTTAGATGGACTTTGTGTCTGCACACGTGCACATACTTACACTGTGTGTAAGCACACAGTCCTCACTGCCAGAGCTGCAGTGTTTTTGCACTGTTTAACAAACACCTGCACATGAAAACAACGTGCTGTTTGTATTTATACTCAGTCCTGCTCAGAGGCAGGGAATGAATAAATAATGAATTGTTTATTCATTATTTAAATATGATTATAGTGTCTTTATAACACTGGAAATTATTTATCAATCTAAATGTTTCAAGGAAAATTGAAATTTTGTAACTCATCAACCCAACACTCATCACCCCATGTGACCAAATGGAAATGATGATAAATGATGTAAAGGTTTTTCTTGATGACAGACAGACTCCAGACAGACAGACTTTACTTGATAGTAACTTTTTTTGTTTTTTTTATAAATGAAGAACGTTGTTTGTGCTCCTTTTGTTGTTCAGACTGTTGGGATTCACAGGACCACAGATGATTTGTCATTTGGTAAAATCTAAACTGGACATTTAAAGGCTTCCTTCTCTGCATGCTCTTTGTTCTCTGAACAAAGACAGCTATTTGACACCCATCTCCAGTCTCACCTCACACCTCAGTGAGACACAAGTCTCACAACTTGATTGGACAGGACTTTTACAGTGACATGTGACTCTGTGATGTCACAGGCATCTGTAGAAGGTCTGCTCCCTTCAGACAGTCCTGCACTCTTACTTGGGAACTGTAGAGTGGCCCACATCTCTTTCCAGCTGGGCCTGGAACAGCCCAGATGCTCAGACCCTTGCTCCTTGCCCTGAACCATCAATGGTGTGGCAATTGATCACAGACTCTCTAACCTGAACCAGAAAATTAGAGGTGCAAGCACAAGGTTCGCAACTAGCTTTCTAGCAACAAGGAGAACCATGTGAGTTAGCACCCAGTATCTAACTCTGCCAAGACTCTGATACCCCTTTTCCACCAAAGCAGTTCCAGTGCTGGTTTGGGGACAGTGCTTAATTTGGAACCGGTTTTCCTGTTTCGACTGACAAAAGAACTGGCTCTGGGCCAGAAAAACTGGTTCCAGAGTGGCACCACTTCTTTGCTGGACTAGAAGAACGAACCACATACATCACAGGGAAGCCGCTGCAAAGCTGGAGGCGATGGTGGATGAAAGCGTAACACTGCCGCAAACGGACCCCGGTAAGTTTCTTTTCGAACATTTTCGCCTTGCATACAGTTGTTTAGTTTAACCAGTTTCTTCAGATAACAGCTGTGTCCCAATTTAGGTCCCGCATCCTCCTAAATTGGGACACAGCTATTGTTTGTGATGTCTGCTTGGCTTAATGTTCAACAGGTTAGCCTTGCTAACATTAGCTAACGTTAGCAATGGGCTCACCTACCAGCCCCACTTTCAGTTGGCTAAACATTGTGTAATGTGTAGTGGACAAGTTACTGTTTAAAGCGCTGTTTTTCATGTGGTCTACAGACTTATCTGCCATCGAACAAGACGATGCTAACTTGGAGCTAACGTCGCTACTCCACTGCAGCTCGCCAACACCATCCAGCAGCTCAGGTCAAAGTCACCAGACCAGACCAGGTAAGAGTTGTTGTGCTGTTTATCCAGTAGTTTGTCTCACCAGACACTATGCAAACATGGAGATATACCTAAAAGTATGACTTGATAATGTAAATGTGTGCTGTGATCAATGAACAATCATTCATACACAATCCCCTACCACCCATGACTGCTGCTATTGAACCAGGGCAACTACATATTCCAATCAGCAATACTATGCACAGTTGTCACTGTAACTTTTATACCCACATCCTCATTTCCATATGGTGTGAGGTCTGTATACTGTGTTGTAAGACTAGTGCTGATTGTTGAGCTGATATGCTTGTTACATTGTACTGCTGAATCTGTGCTTATCTATTTATGACTTAATGAAAAACTTTTAAACTGATTCTTCTATTCTTGTAAATAGGGAAAATGAAGAGAGACAGCAACACAGAGCTGCTGGAATACCTGGAGAGGGCAGACAAGAGGTTCTTGGGAGCACAGCAAGGACCTGAATGATGCCCTGCTGCAGAAGCTGGAGATTGACACCAGTGTGTTTCTTGGACTGATGGGGCGCATGGTATCTGTGATGAGGCCCAAGCCCAGAAATGAGCAGTTCTGTTTCATGGGAAGTTTTAGTTTTGCACATTCAGTGCACACTTGTGGCTTTAATCATCAGCTTGTTTTTTATATTTAAATGAAAAAAATTCTCAAGAGACATGTCTGCTTCTGTATGTTTTCACTTAATGATGTACAATTTAACTGTGTAATAAGTTCAAGTAAAGCTAGTAAAAACAAGCCAAGAACTCAACAGGTTACCCATTTATGAAGATGTTTTTCATAGATGTCTTCAGTTACTGTGTTTATAAAGAAATGAGAACATGACAGCCATAATCATTTCTATGAATTTACTAAACTGAAGGATGAAACAATATTGGTGACATGAAGTAGTCCAGAAAACACAGGTAAAACTAGTCAGGTAAGTAGCAACAAAACAGCAAAAACAATGGAGAGTAGCAGCCAAAACATGTGCATCATACACAACCAGAACTAAATAAAACAAACATTTGAATGGCAGGTTTTTAGGAGGCACCTCCACCATCCTTTCAATCTCCCAAAAGCCATTTTCACAACCGACCGTGCACTGCTTAATCTGTAGTTATAGGTGTTTTGTTCAGGGGTAAATCTGCCAGTGTCCGCAAAGGGCTTCATGAGCCAGTTCTGCATGGGGTAGGACAAAAATGTATAGGTAAATAAGCATGTTGAGTGGAGAATGATCAATACTAAAATCAATATCCATCATGCTGAGTGTCTGTATATAAATGTGTGTATGTGCAGATACGTACAGGGTCTTGCAGATCTGCATTCATAGCATGTGAATGTGCTGTACATTTAACGTATGAGGAAATGTACAGCACATTTGAAGTGTAATATATTACTGTATTGAGTTTATCACGTTCTATTGATGCCATATATATGAACACAGCCAAAATGATCAAGAAAATTAAGTGACAAACCAAGAATGTTCTTAGTGAGGCATATGGGTTAAGAAAATGAGGTTAAACATAAATCACTGATTTGTATTTTCAAACAGTTTTGTTTACATGCATTTCAAATAGTAGAGTTCATTTGACAGAGCTAAGCATTCTCTTTTGTGCAGCTGAAACTACAATAAACTAGCCCTCAGTTGTCTAAATAAGTACACATAAAATTACACATTTGCATTGTGAATTAGCTGTGCTCTGCCAGCTAGCGTTAGCTTACAACAAAGGCTAACATAATCTCACGTTCAGTGTTAGTATGAGACAAACCGTGTTAGGTCACCTGTCTTCTGGAATGTAATTGCCGTCCATACAAATCTTGTCGAGCAGCACAAATACGATGTATCTGCCAGGAGTAACAGCTGCACAAGTACGTGGTCCGCCATCGTTGTTGTTGTTGTTCGACGTAACTGACGTATACAGTGACGCAATGACGTGGTACCCTAACCACCTCGAGCCGTGGAAAAGCAAATTGGTTCTCAGCTGGTTCGCAAGTTGAACCAACTGAGAACCAACACCAGCTCAGCACCAGCACCAGCACCAACACCAACACTGGAACTGCTTTGATGGAAAAGGGGTATGAGTGATCAGCTTCCTCTGAGTTCCACCTCTGGAACAAAGGAAACAACAAAGTCTGCACCTGGAACCACAGCTCTTTCCAACCTTCTTCTGCAGTCTAACAAAGCACAGCCCCAATTGACTCTTTCTTCCATCCGTTCAAGGATCGGTAATGTAACAACTGGGCATAGCTTATCACAGCTTTACAGGCTAAGCAAGACTGTTTAACTTGTTGTATGTGATTTAATGATGTTTATTGAGTATTTGTCGTGGTTGTATGCAGTTAGGTCATTGATTAGTTGGCTTCGCCAAAGTTAAATGTTTAGTTTGCTAATACTGTTCACAAACAGATTCTTGCACACAACTAAACAATTTCTGCACTAATCCAGACTGTTTGCAACACAAATCACATTCAGATAGACTCATTAACAAAAAGGCTTTCAAAGTGCCGTTTGTAGGCCAAACGGCACTTTGGTCACCACACCCGTCTCTCTCTCTCTCTCTCTCTCTCTCTCTCTCTCTCTCTCTCTCTCTCACACCAAGCTTGTATATAGTTAGTTAGAATTTGTGTGTTGGTGTTGGTCTGCTTTGCTAGTTTGTGAATAAATATAATTCTTTGGAATTATACCTGCTGCCTGTTTAATGGTGCACAAGAGTGAATGAATAGTCAACCTCTGCTGTGCCAAGAACTCCGAAATCCTTCAGGCTTTACTGCTAATTTTGTTTATTGTCATCAATTTAATTATTAATCAAAACTCCAAATTAATAGTTTAGCACATTTTATGAGACTGATATCTTTAACTGGCTATCATTTTCCCTTTACGAGAATAGTGCCCCACAAGGTGATTTAATGTTAATTAAGTCACATTATTTAACATGATTATTAATTATTAATTATTATTAATAATTATTAATTATTTCCAATAGCCAACTGACCCCAACATAATTGGTGCCTCCGTGAGACACCCCTATTTTATGTTCACAACATAATTGGTGCCTTTGTGTGAGACCCAGGAATGTTAACCATTAACATATTTGGTGCCTCTGTGTGAAGCCCAAATTTAAATTCACAACAAGATGTACGATTTACAAAGCTGATATTTAAATAGCCTGGACTATGAGTCAAAAAACTAATGAAATCTAAATTTGGGAGTGATACACTATTAAACTCCACTGATGTTGTGATGTATGAGATCAGTCTGAACACCTGCAGTGTCCAATAAATAACAGAGATTCAATAATGTGATGTGTCAGTCATTGAAAGACTTCTGTTGAGGTTGCGCTTGTGTAAAATTTGCTCTTCGCTCCCAAGAGATCCCTCCTCGATCCCCGCTTTTGAGAGCACAATTAAGAGCTCTGGGACAGCCTTTAAGATGGTGCAACAGAACAACTTTAGGTTTAAGCAACTAAGGGCAAAAATGTGCCACCAAAACCTCCCTCACTTGGCAGCTGGACAGATCCACCAAGCTGCTTGTGCCAATGTAGTTTAGTGTCCAATCCATTAAGGCTATTTTGACAGGCCATGATAGAGTTAAGTAAAGATGATAGTGATCTCTATGCCTTACCATTTGTTTAAGCTAAAAGTATACTATGCAGAATTATCCTAAAAAAAACACTGTATGGACTCAGTCGTAAGTAATCCTTCTCAGTTATAACTTCAAGAAGTCCACTATCATTCCTGTGCCCAAGAAAACAGAAAACAACCTGCCTTGAATGACTATCGCCCAGTGGCTCTCACCTCTGTAGTGATGAAGTGCTTTAAACGGCTGGTTAAAGGGAAATTTCAGTTTATTTCAACCCGTCTCCTATTGTCCTAAATTTGTTTCAAGTGACGAGTGACATAGAAATAATAGTTAGCATGTTAGCCGTTAGCCGAGATACAGCCGTAGCGTCAGACCTGTTAAAACTTAAGTTAACGGGCATCCTTTCAAGTGCAAAGTTAGTCCACTAAACAAGCTTTTTTTCCACAAAGACTCACCTCATATCATTAGGATAAATGTCAGAGAACATACAGAAAACGACATGTAAATGTGTTGTCTTACCTTACCGGTGTGCTGCCATGTTTGTTTATCCCTCTACCTCTGCTTTCCAAAGCGCAGCCGAAATATATCTCGCCAGCTCTAGATAAAGCCCAGCTGGATACTAACGTTACTCCAGGTGGAGGTGTCTCGTCCTCGGTCACATCCAGACCTTGAAAATAAGGCTGCAACCGGTCCCATTCCTTGCAACAGAGGCATTCCTCTTCTGTGGGCACTGGGGCACAGCATGCACAGGTACACCACCAATCTCCAGAGCTACACAGCCTTGCGGCAGCCATTCCTCCCCTCTCGTCCTCTAACGTTACCTGTTGCACCTCTCTCTCTCCTCCTCCTCCGTTCAGGCTACTGTCCGGTTCTGCCTTCCAGCTGTTGCTTCTTGTTCAGGCACGCTATGAGATCATTGCTTGTTCTCGGGATATCTCGGCCGCGCTTTGGAAAGCAGAGCTACATTGTAAACAAACATGGCAGTACACCCGTAAGGTAAGACAACACGTTTACATGTCGTTTTCTATATGTTCTCTGACATTTATCCTAATGATATGAGGCGGTCTTTGTGGAAAAAAGCTTGTTTAGTGGACTAACTTTGCACTTTAAAGGATGCCCGTTCAATTACGTTTTAACAGGTCTGACGCTACGGCTGTATCTAGGCTAACGGCTAACATGCTAACTATTATTTCTATGTCACTAGTCACTTGAAACAAATTTAGGACGATAGGAGACGGGTTGAAATAAACCGAAATTTCCCTTTAAGGATTACATCTGCTCCTCACTAACTAGAACATTGTAGGGTTGTCAGAACAAACTTCGCTGTTCGAAAACAATTCGAATTATTGTAAAAATAAGCATATTCGAAGTTGGAAACTAAGGTTAGAATATTTTGGGAAAAAAAAGGTGCTCTACCGTGCATTAAGAGATGTTTTTTGGGGAAATACATGACTGTCAGAGAAGCCCCATTTACAAACAGACCTACAATCCATCTCCTCTCCTCTCCTCTCTCTCTTCTCAGCGGAAGGTGCCCTGTCAGCCCCGCGCTGACAGTGACAGGGCACATCTCTTTGATCCGAAGTGACACAGCCCGTTTGCTCATGCTTCGGGGTCGTTCAATAGAGTAACTGCAAATAAATATTGTTTTAATGTGTAACTATTGATATGTTCACAAGGGCTTTCATAAATTCCTACAATGTTGCAACACTGCCACCTTTGCAGGTTAAAAGTTAATGACAGCGACTTGAAGTGAGGAGGAGCAACACGTGTCCAGCTGCGCAGCGGTGTCGGTACCGACACCGCTGCGCTGACTATTTTGCATGTGATGCAAAATATTAAAATAACGTCATTATAACACAAAAAATATAAAAATGTTGTGGTAAGTCTAGGCTATAGCCTATACCAAGGAAAAATTCGAATATTATTCAAATTCTTAACATAAAAAACATTAAAAATTCGAGTCTGATTTTGGGGGAAGATTGACAGCCCTAGAACATTGGATCCACTACAGTTTGCCTACAATTCCAAATGATCCACAGAAGATGCCAAAGCACACACTCTTCACACCTCACCAGGAAAAGAAAGGGAGCAATGTGAGATTATTGTTAACTGACTTCAGTTTAGTGTTTAACACCACTGTTCCCTTCAGGCTGGTCGCAAAGCTCAAGGAGCTGGGCTGAAACACTTCACTGTACACATGTGGATCCTTGACTTTCAAAACAGGCAGACCCCAGGTGGTGAGAGTGGGTGGAGACACCTCCTCCACCCTCATCCTCAACACCGGAGCACCCCTGGGCTGCATTTTGAGTCCCCTGCTGTACTCCCTGTACACACACAACTGAGTAGCCACTTCTAACTCCAACACCTTTATTAAGTTTGCTGTTGACACAGCTGTAGTGGGGCTGATACAGGTGTCAGTACAACAGTGACTCAGTGGTAGCAGCACTCAGTATAGCAAGGCAGAGACTGTTTTATCTCAGACACTCAAGAAAATTGGTATCCCCTCAGATTCTGAGGAATATCTCCTTCTGAACCATCAAGAGCATCCTGATGGGAAAATTACTACCTGGTACCGCAACAGCCCCAAACAGGAGCACAAGGCCCTGCAAAGAGTGGCTTATTTATCTGAACACACTATAGCTGCTCTACCCTGCATAAAGGGTGCTTATACCAGACCTCGCAAAAATAATGCCAGGAGAATCATTTCAGATCCCAACCACCCAGGTAACTGCATTTTCTCTCTGCTGAGGTCGAAAAGAAGGTATCGGTTACACCACGCAGCACTGAGAGACTCGGGAGGAGCATTTACCCTCATGACACAAGGATAATGAATGATGACACAGTCTTAGACTGTTATAATTAAACTCACTATTATTTAAAGAGGCAACAGATAGCATCTTTTCCTAAATATATCATTATGAAAATAATGTGGGTTGCACCGGGTAGTGGCCACAGTAAAATCAGACTATCAGCATTTACATAGGTTACCTGGAGGCTTTGCAGCAAGCTTCTGCCACCGGTGCCGAAATTTCACGGGAAAAAATCTGCTTTACGGCAGGAAACGCGTCATGTATTGCGAAATTGGTCAGTCAGCCAATCAGGGACCGGAACGAGTCCTTATGAGGAATTGGGCATGAGATAGTTGAGTCACGAGCACAATGGCAGACGGACAAAGTTTGGAAACAGGTGAAAAACTGCCTATTTCTATTATTTCCAGTGTGGTTTGTCATTTGTCCAGTCCTTTCACCACCTGCTTGTTACTGTTTCCCGTTTCTTTCCAAAGTTTTGGAAAAAACTGTGCTTGTCCAACTGATGTCATTTTTGAACACTCATGGCATTTTGGAAGTGTTCCAGTCCGGTTACAAAGCACTCCACAGTACAGAGACTGCACTCCTAAGAATTTTCAATGACATATTTTTGACCACAGACTCTGGTGACTCTCTCATTCTTGTGCTGTACAACCTCACTGCAGCTTTTGACACTGTAGATAACATTATTTTGCTTTCCCGTCTGGAGCACTGGGTTGGCATTAAAAGTTCAGCCTTGGAATTTTTCAGGTTATACCTGTCTGGGAGAAGCTTCTGTGTCAGCCTGGGAGACGCTACATCCTCCACAGCATCTCTCCACTGCGGAGTGCCGCAGCGCTAAATCCTTGGGTCAATTTTGTTTATGCTATATCTGTTCCCCCTAGGATCCATTTTTAGAAAACACAGTGTCTCCTTCCACTGTTACGCAGATGACAGTCAAATCTACCTGCCTCTAAAGCAAAACCATCCTGACTCCTTAAAACCCTTGTTTACATGCCTGGAGGATGTCAAAGCATGGCTGGCTTTAAACTTTTTAAATTTTAATGACAGCAAAACTGAAGTTATGGTGTTTGGTCCCAGCAACGCACATGTGTTTCCTCCTGGTGATCTAGGCCCCCTTGAAACTTTTGTAAAGCCAACTGCTACCAATCTAGGGGTAAAAATCGACTCTGACCTAAAGATGGACAAACAGATAAATGATGTAGTGTGAAAGAGCTTCTTTCAGTTCAGGAGGCTGTCCAAGGTTAAATCTTTTCTATCACGTTCTGTTTTTGAAACTGTAATGCATGCTTTTATGACATCTCGCCTTGACTACTGTAATGCCTCGTATGTTGGTGTTAGCCAGGTCTCCATCTCTCACTTACAGTTAGTCCAGAACGCCGCTGCTCATCTGCCAACTGGTACACGTAAGCAAGAGCACATCAGTCCTGTACTTGCCTCCCTCCATTGGCTTCCTGTGCGCTATAGGATTGATTTCAAAATTCTGCTGTTTGCTTTCAAGTGCCTTTACGGCTTGGCACCCATCTACCTCTCTGAACTGCTGGAACCCTATGTCCCTCCAAGGTCCCTCAGGTCCTCCAATCAGCTTCTCCTAGCTGTCCCTAAATCCAGGCTGAAGCTCAGGGGAAATCAGGCTTTCGCAGTGGCAGCTCCAAAACTTTGGAAGGAGCTGCCTCTTCATGTTAGGCAAGCCCCCACTCTGCAGGTGTTTAAATCATGCCTCATGACACATTTTTATTCTTTGGCATTTTCAAGCACAGCCTGAGTGATTGGTGTTCTTCATGTGACGCTGTGTATGTTTCTTAATTATGAGTTGTGATTGTGCGCTGTTACCTGTTTTTTCTTTTACTTGCAAAGCACTTTGGTCTCAGCTCTGTTGTTTTAAATGTGCTATATAAATAAATTGGTATGGTATGGCATGGTATGGTATGGTATGGTATTGTTTGTGACATATAGAGTAAAACTGCTTGAGGCTGAAACCAACAATTATTTTCATTATCGATTAGTCTGCCCATAATTTTCTATCTAGTCTATGGGTTGTCAAGTTGTTATCACAACTCCTAAGAGTCCCACACTAATAAATCCAACTTAAATTAAAATGTTAAAAAGTTGCAAGTGTACTGCAGATTTATATCTTACACAGACAGAAGTGTGGAGCAAGTACTGTAAAGGTTGACTAGTAACTGTGGGTTTACCATGTTCAGGCCCTGGGCAGGGTCATACTTTGGTCCCATTACAAATGCTCTCTGTCCTTTCTTGACCACTCCGCTGTAGACCCGCGCAAATGCTATAAAGGTCTCCTGCTCTTCTTCCTCTTCTGGCTTTGAATCTTTCAGTGTGAGACTCTCCATTTTAGCTGACAGGAAGAAACAAGAAACACAGAAAATGTTCCTGTGACATACAATCACAGGGAACCAAGCAGGATTTATACTTATGAATAGAATCAACATCGTGCCCAGCCTATACCATAACCTACGCCATGGCCTGACGTGCATCCCCTCAAAAACAGTAACTACACACAACAGACCTCCTGTCTATTTTGTAAGATGAAAACCATTTCCCTGAGTGGAAACAAAGCTTTTATTTACTTTTATTTCACAGATAAAAAAAAAAAACAATATATTGTGAAGACAATAAAACCCCAACAAAATAGCATTTTAAATCGTGTGTGTGATTTATCCTGGCCTCATGAGTAGAGGAAATCTCCACTGGTCGCTAGGCTAATTTATAGAATGTAAAATGCCATAGGCTTGTACTTATAACGTTAGCATGTTGTATTTGTTTGAAAAACGTGTTTATGATAAGGCAGGTGTTTTGTCTGTGAATCCTGTGAGTTATAGTGAAGCCAATTTGTGTACTTGTACTTGAAAATGTCACTATTATGCCATGTTTAATGTGTGTTTTGAATCAACTAAACTTAACAGCACTTTACAGGAACCCCACCACCGACTAGAATTTGGGAGATGTGCAGAGTGACACAGACACACCACCACACAAGTCTAGATGTTTACAACGGCATAGACCATATGCCTAGGCTATGGCGTTAGGCTCTGCGTTGAGCTGACACACAAGTATAAATCAGTCTTTACTTGTACAGTACAGGCCAAAAGTTTGGACACACCTTCTCATTCAATGCGTTTTCTTTATTTTCATGACTATTTACATTGTAGATTCTCCCTGAAGGCATCAAAACTATGAATGAACACATGTGGAGTTATGTACTTAACAAAAAAAGGTGAAATAACTGAAAACATGTTTTATATTCTAGTTTCTTCAAAATAGCCACCCTTTGCTCTGATTACTGCTTTGCACACTCTTGGCATTCTCTCCATGAGCTTCAAGAGGTAGTCACCTGAAATGGTTTTCCAACAGTCTTGAAGGAGTTCCCAGAGGTGTTTAGCACTTGTTGGCCCCTTTGCCTTCACTCTGCGGTCCAGCTCACCCCAAACCATCTCGATTGTGTTCAGGTCCGGTGACTGTGGAGGCCAGGTCATCTGCCGCAGCACTCCATCACTCTCCTTCTTGGTCAAATAGCCCTTACACAGCCTGGAGGTGTGTTTGGGGTCATTGTCCTGTTGAAAAATAAATGATCGTCCAACTAAACGCAAACCGGATGGGATGGCATGTCGCTGCAGGATGCTGTGGTAGCCATGCTGGTTCAGTGTGCCTTCAATTTTGAATAAATCCCCAACAATGTCACCAGCAAAACACCCCCACACCATCACACCTCCTCCTCCATGCTTCACAGTGGGAACCAGGCATGTGGAATCCATCCGTTCACCTTTTCTGCGTCTCACAAAGACACGGTTGGAACCAAAGATCTCAAATTTGGACTCATCAGACCAAAGCACAGATTTCCACTGGTCTAATGTCCATTCCTTGTGTTTCTTGGCCCAAACAAATCTCTTCTGCTTGTTGCCTCTCCTTAGCAGTGGTTTCCTAGCAGCTATTTGACCATGAAGGCCTGATTGGCGCAGTCTCCTCTTAACAGTTGTTCTAGAGATGGGTCTGCTGCTAGAACTCTGTGTGGCATTCATCTGGTCTCTGATCTGAGCTGCTGTTAACTTGCCATTTCTGAGGCTGGTGACTCGGATGAACTTATCCTCAGAAGCAGAGGTGACTCTTGGTCTTCCTTTCCTGGGTCGGTCCTCATGTGTGCCAGTTTCGTTGTAGCGCTTGATGGTTTTTGCGACTCCACTTGGGGACACATTTAAAGTTTTTGCAATTTTCCGGACTGACTGACCTTCATTTCTTAAAGTAATGATGGCCACTCGTTTTTCTTTAGTTAGCTGATTGGTTCTTGCCATAATATGAATTTTAACAGTTGTCCAATAGGGCTGTCGGCTGTGTATTAACCTGACTTCTGCACAACACAACTGATGGTCCCTACCCCATTGATAAAGCAAGAAATTCCACTAATTAACCCTGATAAGGCACACCTGTGAAGTGGAAACCATTTCAGGTGACTACCTCTTGAAGCTCATCGAGAGAATGCCAAGAGTGTGCAAAGCAGTAATCAGAGCAAAGGGCGGCTATTTTGAAGAAACTAGAATATAAAACATGTTTTCAGTTATTTCACCTTTTTTTGTTAAGTACATAACTCCACATGTGTTCATTCATAGTTTTAATGCCTTCAGTGAGAATCTACAATGTAAATAGTCATGAAAATAAAGAAACGCATTGAATGAGAAAGTGTGTCCAAACTTTTGGCCTGTACTGTACATACTCTGACACTGGATGCTAGATCATGTTTTCCTTTTTTTTTAATTTAGGTTCTTTAGGTTAGCTGCATCCAAAGAATCATAAATGCCTCTACCTGCTTGTTCTTTACCTCCATGTAATATTTAGTGATACTTTCTATTAAAATTTATTCAAATTTCATTTTTCAGTAACAAATGCAGCTTTGCCTCTTTTGGGTGAGTTTGATAGAAGTGCTAATATCCTATGGATAAAATGCTGCCAATATAGTGCTCGTTTCAGTATTCACTACTTGCATCTCCAGATTTCCCCACATCAGGCACACGGGTAAAAAGATAGATGAAAAGTGAGAGATAGAAATGAGTTAAGAGAAGAGTTCATTTTACCTGTGCCAAATCCTGCAGTTTGGCCTTCCTGTTGCATACACCCTGAGTATGTGAGGTCTTTGTTGCTTTCTGCAGCTGCCTGATCAGCTGTCATCCTTTCAGCATGTCTCTTTCTCACCAGCTCCCTGCGCTGGGCAAGCTCCTCCTGGGTCAATGGCCTACACAGACACAGACACAGACACACACAGACACAGACACACAGACACACAGACACACACACACAAACATTAACTATGCTGTAGAGCAAACCAAGTTTAGTCTAGAGAATCCCATCAAGACATGACAACAACCTACATGCTCAGCCTCAAAAAAATTCTTCTCATTCTGTATTTGGGTTGGTAAATATAATAAAATTCAGTTAATAACCAGGTACGTAATCTCAAAGTTTTGGCTTATTAAACCAGATAACTCAGCATACATCAGATACCAGCCTGACTACATTCAACTCACTTTGTCATTAAGGCTACTCAAAGCACATGCATTTTCCTTCCTTCTCTCTTTTTATAGTGCACCAACCTTTGCCACCCTCTACACCTGACCTTCCGGTTGGAATGATTAGCCATTCATTCAAAGGGTACATCACCTAAACTAAGAATTTCAACATGTTATTTTCATGGCCTGTGGAAGTTCATGAAACTGTAGCAATACTACTCAACATTAGCTACTCTCTCTTAAAGCCAGAAACCAGAAAAGGAAGTCTCACACTTGTGATGTCATGTGGTATAAGGTCCAGAGCTCTTCCAATGAATGGGAGACTGATTTTGTTTGCTTTCTTTCTATATACCCAAATGAAATTTATTCTATTGTAGTGTTCTGCTGAAACAGAACATATTCCCATGTACTCAAAACATTCTCCTGGGTGTTCTCAGTGTCATCTAGCACATCTTTCACCATTCATTGTCTATGGAGCAGCTCCAGACTTTATATCCTATGACATCATCACATGTGACATCACAAAGTTTTAGCACTCTTGTATTTGGATTTGGGAGGGAGTTGTTTATGTTAAGTAATATTTTGGATTGTCTTAGATCAATAGCAATGGCATGTACCGTAAAGAAACCTTGGAGTAATATTTGACCAAGCTTTGTCTTTTAATTTTCATTTAAAACAAATCTCACGGACTGCATTTTTTCATCTGTGTAGTATTGCAAAAATTAGGCCTATCCTGACCCGAAAAGATGCAGAAAAATTGGTCCACGCTTTTGTTACCTCTAGACTGGATTACTGTAACTTCCTATTATCAGGTAGCTCTAAAGAAGTCCAAAACACACCGACGGCGTCATATGACGGAGGCGTCATTGATGCGAGTCAAGTGCCGTCCCCAACACACACAGAAAGCATCGCGCTGCGGGGTGTCAACCGGATTTCTATTGCACACTCCAGTCCGCTAGGCTGGGAAATACAAAATAGCGCTTTTTCAAGGTCGGCGACGCTGGAAAAATAGGACAATAGCGTAAAGTGCCGTGGCACGGCACGTTGACGCGCATCAAGCTGACGCCGGTGTGGGTTTGTAAATAGAAAATAATGGGGGAGGCTATTTTGACGCGCGTTGTACGGCGCTGGTGTGTTTTGGCCTTAAGTCTTTAAAAACTCTCCAGCTAATTCAGAACTCAGCAGCACGTGTACTGACAGGAACTAAGAAGCAAGATCATATTTCTTCTGTTTTAGCTTCTCTGCACTGGCTCCCTGTAAAATCCAGAATTGAATTTAAAATCCAACTGTTAACTTATAAAGCTCTAAATGGTCAAGCTCCGTCATATCTTAGAGAGCTCATAGTGCCATATTATCCCACCAGAACACTGTGCTCTGAGAATGCAGGGTTACTCATGGTAGTAGATCAGGAGCCAGAGCTTTCAGCTATCAGGCTCCTCTCCTGTGGAATCATCTTTCTGTTGCGGTCCGGGAGGCAGACACTGTCTCCACATTTTAGACCAGACTTAAGACTTTCCTCTTTGATAAAAGTTATAGTTAAGGCTTGCCCTGCACCAGCCCCTAGTCATGGCTCTCTCTCTCTCTCTCTCTCTCTCTCTCTATTCTCAATTCTCAATTCTCAATTCAATAAGCTTTATTGGCATGACTGTAGATTAACAATATTGCCAAAGTCATTAAAAATTTACAAATAAAGTACAATAATAAAAGTAAGTCAGAAAACTATTAAAAAAAAGATTAAATATATGATATATAATACAAAATACACCAATCTACAATACAATACACCAATATATAATATAGAAAAAAAATGAATAAAGAAAAATGTAGATTGTGAGTTACAAGGACTGTAAATATAGACAGGTGTGTCAGGTGTTGTGATGGTTGTCCCTCAGGCTGTGGCATAACCTGACATATGTTGCTGCTGCTCAGCTGCTGACTCTGTTCTCTCCAAGGATGTGTTGCATTTTAGTTTGATCAGGCAGAGAATCAAAGTCAGTGACTTTATGTTTTATTTTTGAGAGGAAGTCGGCTCTGATGTGTTCATACTTGCTGCAGTGCAACAGGAAGTGTGTCTCTGTCTCCACTTGTCTGTGTGGACAGAGCTCACACAACCTGTCCTCTCTGGGCAGCCAGGTCTGCCTGTGTCTGCCCGTCTCTATGGCCAAGCTGTGGTCACTGAGTCTGTACATGGTCAAAGTCTTCCTCAGTGTCTCATCAGTCACGGTGCTCAGATATTCTGCCACCGTGTACTGTCTATTTAGAGCCAAATAACACTGAAGTTTGCTTTGCGTTTGTGTGGTCGATGTCCAATAGTTAATGTAATGCTCTTTTTGTTTCTCTATAATTTGGTGGGTCCAGATTGTGTGAGGGCTGTGCTGAGGTCTTGTGTTGTTAGAGGAGCTGAGCCTCAGGACCAGCTGGCTGAGGGGGCTCTTCTCCATGTTCTCCTCTTGGCATTGCAGAGCTTTGTAGTGGTAGGAGTTGGGGTCACTTGTTTTAAGGTGTTTATAAAATTTGATGGCTCTTTTTTGAATTCTAATTAAAAGGGGGAATTGGCCTAGCTCAGCTCGGCACCCGTTGTTGGGGGTGTTCCTGTGCACTCTGAGGATGCTCTTGCAAATCTCTGTATGCAGGATTTCGATGGGGTGTTTGTCCCATTTTTCAAAATCTTGATTTGCAAGAGGACCCCACACCTCACTACCATACAGAATAATTGGTTCAATTATAGATTTGAATATTTTGAGCCAGATTCTAATGGGCATATTAATGTTTGAAGATTTCTTTATCGCATAGAAAGCCCTTCTTCCCCTCTCTCTGAGATCATCAACAGCCAGGTTAAAGTTTCCCGTGGACGTGATGTGTAGTCCTAAGTACGTGTAGTCGTGTGTGTGCTCCACCTCATGAGAGCCCAGCGCGCTCTCTCTCTCTCTCTCTCTCTCTCTCTCTCTCTCAAATTAGATTTATTTAGATTAGATTTTACAGACATACAATTACAATACAATTAATACATTAAATATTTAACATTAAATACATTTCATATTAAATAGGCAGATACAAATATATTAAATATTTTACATTAAGTACATTTTACATTGAATAGGCAGAGTGTTATAAGGAGACTGTGTTGTTGTGTCTCTGTCAGGCTGTGACATGCACTGACATATGTTGCTGCTTCTATGGCACTAACACTGTTTTTTCCAAGTAGATGTTGCATTTTCTCCTGATCAGAGAGAGTATCAAAATCTTGGAGTTTATGTTTCATTTTTGAAAAGAACTTGGGTTCTTGAGTTCTTCATATGTGTTACATTTTAACAGGAAATGTTGCTCTGTCTCCACGGACAGAGCTGACACAGCCTCTGTCTCTCTCTCTCTGTCTCTGTCTGTCTCTGTCTCTGTCTCTCTCTCTCTTTAAATTCAATTCAAAAAATAAATAAATAATGAAATAAAATAAAATAAAATAAATAGAATAATGTGTGAGAGTGTGTGTGTGTGTGTGTGTGTGTGTAAGGATTAATAAGTTTGGTTATTATTACGCAATTACAAGTTGTCATATACCATGAAAAACATATATACACATAGTTCATATTAAATGATAATAATAATAATAATAATAATAACAACAATAATAATAATAAAATAAAATAAAAAAACAACAATATTATATTACAGCAATAATGGTTCTGATCAGCATTCGCGTGTTTCTCTAGTATCATGGCAGAGTGTTACATATTGTGCAACTAATTTTATAAATTGTAGATCTTCTCCCAGACATACTTTTAACAGTTCATCACATTTTTTTTTCCCTGATATGATGGATCTGCTCCAGTTATCTGCTGCTCACTCACTCACTCACTCACTCACTCACTCCATGTCACTAACTCGACTTCTTCTCCGGAGCCTTTGTGCTCCACTGTCTCGCAGGTTAATTTATATCACAGCTGTGCCTGGATAGTGTGACGTGTGTGGTTGTGCTGCTGCCGTGGTCCTGCCAGACGCCTCCTGCTGCTGCTGCCATCATTAGTCATTAGTCATACTTCTACTGTTATTATACACATATGATTATTGTCACATATGTATACTATCAGATATTAATATATACTTTCAACATATTGTACCACAATAGCCGGAATTATAATTATAATATTATTACTTTCATTAATGTTGTTGTAAGCTACTGTCATCACCGTCTATCCTGCATCTCTCTCTGTCTCTGTCTCTCTTTCTGTCTCATTGTGTCATATTGATTATTGTTAATGTATTATGTTGATCTGTTCTGTACGACATCTATTGCACGTCTGTCTGTCCTGGAAGACAGATTCCTCCTCAGTTGCTTTTCCTGAGGTTTCTACCATTTTTTTTCCCCGTTAAAGGGTTTTTTTGGGGGAGTTTTTCCTTATCCGCTGTGAGGGTCCAAAGGACAAAGGGATGTCGTATGCTGTAAAGCCCTGTGAGGCAAATTGTGATTTGTGATATTGGGCTTTATAAATAAGATTGATAGATTGATAGATTGATTGGTGTCACCAATTTAGTACATGCCCAAATGTCTCTTCTTCTGTTCCTGTGTTATGATGTTGAATAATGGCCAGAAAGGGGTTTATGCAGAACATTATGATGTCAAGGTGAAGCTGACCATTGACCTTTCGGATATTATGTCATCACTTCATCATTTATCCTATTAGACATTTCTGTGAAGTTTTTACATAATGAGTGCATGAATTCCTGAATTATGGCTCATGTTTTGTGAGGTCACAGTGATTTTGACCAAATCAGTTCCTTCTTCAGTTCTAATGGACGTTTGTGCCAAATTTGAGGAAATTGAGGAAACTGCCATGTCTATTTACCATTTACCATTTAGCTGAGGTAAATGGTAAACTGCCATGTCTGTTTACCATTTACCTCAGCTTCCCAAAGCGCGGCCAAAATGTCGCGAGAACAAGCAGCGATCTCATACCGTGTCTGAAATCTTGCGAGAACAAGCAGCAACAGCTGGAAGGCAGAACTGGACAGTAGCCTGAAAAGTTCATTCATTTATTTTATCAAAAATTTATAGAATAATGGCTGACTTTTTGCCAGACTTCGACTTTGTGGAGGAGGAATTTGATTTTGCAGAGTTTGATGGCCGCCCTTATTTATTTGAGTCAGAATACACTGAAGAAGAGCTTCGAGAAATTGAAGGACGGAGGAGGAGAGAGGCGCAACAGGTAGAGGACAACAGAGGAGGAATGGCTGCTGCAAGGCTGCGTAGCTCTGGAGACTGGTGGTGTAACGTTACCTGTGAATACTGTGCCCCAGTGCCCACAGAAGAGGAATGCCTCCGAAAGCAGAGCCGGCAGCACACCGGTAAGGTAAGACAACATGTTTACATGTTATTCTATATGTTCTCTGACATTTATCTTAACGATATGAGGCGGTCTTTGTGGAAAAAAAGCTTGTTTAGTGGACTAACTTTGCACTTGAAAGGATGCCCTTTCATTTACGTTTTAACAGGTCGCAGGACGCTACGGCTGTATCTAGGCTAACGGCTAACAAGCTAACTATTATTTCTATGTCACTAGTAACTTGAAACAAATTTAGGATGATAGGAGACGGGTTGAAATAAACCGAAATTTCCCTTTAAGTCACCACCTGACCGTCTACTGATTGGTCACACTAGCCCAGTGAAAGCAGCAGAGTCAGTCTTGGCTGAACCCTTGATGAGCGAAACAGTCTACATGCACGCAGGAACATGATGTAATTTCCGCTGAAATGTCAGGATGGCTGTAGACATCCGGCGGTCATTGAATGCTGCTACTGTGCTATGCTAGCGACCTCACCGCTCGCTTTGGTCAATATTTGCCTTGTCCTTTCGTTGTTAACTTGTGTTGTTTTACTATTTGTGTCTCCCTCTACATATAAACATAACATTTAAGTGAACAAAACTATCTCTTCAAAAACGCAAGGACAGCAGTTCAAGCTACTACTGCTGTGTGCCACTCTGCACAGCATCAGCGAGGTGTAATTCCTACCTGAGCTTTCACACCTTTCCAAAAGATAAACACTTGCAGAGACGGTGGGTTGTCAACATCAAGAGGGATCATTTTACCGTCACGAATAGTTTGCAAGTATGTTTGTGACACTTTCGATCTGTTGATCTAATCGAGCCTCCCACTCCGGCTGGATGACAATGCCTGCAACCTGGAGCCCTCCCTGTTTTTTTCCACTGGAACAACTACCATCCCCCAACCCCACGACCTGGAGTTTGGGAAAGAGCAGAGCGACCAACTAACACCATCCCAACAAAGACGCAGGCTGACGTCCCAGAAGATGATGACCCCCCATCTCAGTATCCTCCTGACCATGATTACTGCGCCAGTACCGCGCCTGCTGCGCTACACCTGTCCTTGAACGAAAAACGAGGAGCTACAGGATGAAATAGCAAGGCTCCGAAAACAAATCGAGGAGTTGACCATCAGCCGCAAGACCTGTTTGGAATGGTTTTCTGCCTCTGATGAGGACATGAGATTTTTTACCAAGCAAATAAAATATCCACTGTCTTTGTCTGATATGAAGTGTTAGAGCCATAGAGCAGTAGCCTAAGCAGAAAGTAACAACAATATTATCTGGGTGGAGATGTGTGGTCCAGGTCCTGACCTTATTTCTTAAATGTCCCAGAATGTTGTATAATAGAGATGACAACAAAGATCAAAGGATTAACATATTTGCAATTCAATGCTGAATTTTGACAATTAACATAGGCTAAAGCATGCAAGGCTTGTCTTGGTTAAATCAGAGATGATCTGAGTGATGAGTGGCAAGGGACAGTAATGTCAACCTGGCAAGCTTGAAAAAGTCTGAAACAGCTCAAGTTATCTATCTGAAGACAATGCAAGTGTTATACACCAGTGTTGGGAGTAACACATTACAAAAGTAGTGCATTACAGCAATGTATTACATTTTGCTATAATGCGGTAATGTAAGGTATTACCAATAAAATTTCAGTAATATGTTACGAGCTACTTTCTCACTAACTAACACATTACATGCACATTAGTTGACTATTTCCTGTTGCTAGAATTCAATATTGAGAGGCTACATTTGCAAAATGAACATACTTCCCTCGAATTATGGGCAGAGGCGCTCAGTCAAGTGGCCATTGGGGCCTACTGCACCTTCCACAATGTACAAACTAGGCTACGTTTTTCCATCTTATGCAGTGTAATGCATTACAATTCAGAAACGGTAATGTTGTAAGGTAACTAATTACTTCCAAATGACAATAATATGTAATGTATAATGCATTACATTTTGGAAGTAACTTGCACACCACTGGTGTACACAATACAGCTCAGTGAGTGGCACAGGACAGTGAAAAAATTTAATTTCCCCTCAGGGGGATTAATAAAGTATATAAAATTAAAAATTAATTAAATTAATGGACGGACCCTCTCTGGTGTCTGAAATAAAGATGAATTAATGATATGATTTAAAGAAGAATTCATGATTAATGAAGATGACTGAATGAATGTCCCACAGATATGCAAGTCACGCCCACCTGATGGCCTTTTGGAAGCAAAGATCGTACAGGTTACAAGAGCACGGAGTGTAGTGAAGACTGATCAGGTCCCTCACACTGCTAATGCAACGGTAAATGTTTTCCTGTTGTCCTTACAAAGCATATCATCATTTTCAAATTAATCCTTTACTCAGAATAACTTGTGCAGGTCACAATGTATTTCTTGCAATTAGGTATTAATAAAATAAATCTTTTTTTTTTTCAGATTCTTCAACCCATTGACGAGTTCTTCCTGTTTATGAACTACCTATCATTGGGACTGATGCAAAAGGATTTGGCCCACAGATTCAGAATGCATCAGTCGACTGTAAGCCGCATTATTAACACCTGGGCTAACTTCCTGTACACTGTATTGAGGGCTGTGGGTATTTGGCTAGATGAGGACACTGTGAAAGCTCACCTGCCAGATGTGTTTCAGGACTACGCTGACACTCAAATCACTTTAGATTGCACCGAACTGCGATGCCAAACCCCAAATTCAACACAACATTCAAACATTTAATCGTTCAGCTAATTCAGGACACGTGGGCTATAATTTTATACATTTCTAGCATTTATACTTTTTATGATATTAAGCATTTCCCATAATCACAATCACAATATGCAATGTTTTTTTTACTTTTATATGTAAAAAATAAAAGAATCCAATAGCAATACAACTGAATAAAATGACAGATTTTTTTTATTTTTTTTTTAAATGCTTGAGTTCATAAATGAACATTCAGTTGAGTTTAGATGATAACCTTCTAGGGGCACACTCGGGAATGGGGGTGCATCCTCATGCATGACAACACTGTTAGATGGAGATGGTGGGTATTGATAGGACAGTACACTGCCAGCTTGTACCTTCCCAAAGATGGAGTCCACTAGTGGCTTATCAGCTGAGATGTTCATTTTGCAGATGAGTGGAAGAGATTCTGGCTTCATTCCAGCGTAGGCAGGTCCAGGGTTGAGGGTGGAGGGGTCTGGGAGCTCACCGCTGTAGCCCTTGTAAAGTGCAGATCTGAAATAACATAAGGCAGTCAAAAACATTTTTACAACACATTGCAGTCTGTTAAAGGGCAATTTTATTGTCAACTGACCCATAGCCCTGTTTGAGGTCACAGCGGGCTGTCCATAGAAAAAAGAACGAGAGTTATGGACAGGTAACTAAAGCTGACCTATAGGGGCATAGAGCCTCAGCTTTAGTTCCCTGTCCATAACTCAGTCTATGTTGTGTCAAAGTTTCTCATTCTTCTTCCTATGGACAGCACACGGTGAGCTCAAACAACAGGGCTATGGGTCAAATTACACCAAAATTGCCCTTTAACCAGAACAACTGGTTGAGAGTCACGTAATATCATCTGAAGTACACAGAGGCAAAATTGAACGGATTTTGAAGAGAGCAGGGTCTCCAGCAACAGCAATAATGGAATAACATTCTCATTGGACAATCAACAGCATTTATTATTACAACACAGTCTGCATATTAAATTTGATGCTACATACCTAACTCCACTGGCTGTTGTAGCACATGGTTTGGGCTTTTGACAGCCATGGCATCCATTGGTCCTAGCCTCACCCCCATTTATTTAAAAGGTGGTGTTAGAAAAGTGAGTAGTAAAGTATGATACAAGCAATCAAGCATTAAATACTGAAATGATACAAACCATTGTTTGTGGTTTATGCCACTTCTGCTCCGTCTGCGTGCATTAAAGAACAGGAGGGACGACAGACATGCCACATTCGGAACAATGGGTTGTCTGGTAAAGCAATGCAACTAAGTGGTTGCAGATTCCACAACCAGCCACACAAGAGCAGTAGCTGTTTACCAGCACAACTGGTTGTGAATCATGTAATGTCATCTGAAATACAAAGAGGCAAAAATGAATGGCTTTTGAAAAGATGGTCTCCAGCAACGGCAATAAGAGCAAAATCTGTCCTGTCATGTTGTTAGTGGTGCAAGCCACTCGTGTACTGTCTCATGTAACATTTGTGCTGCTCTGCATGACTCACCTACTGTCTTGCACCACTTGGCTATACTATCTCACTCTTGTGCAGTGTTGTGCATGAACTAGTAAGTTCAAATACAATAGTTAAATGAACAAGCTCATGTTTCTGTGAACTATGAATTGAACATATTTTCAACTTGAACTTCATTTTAACTCCAGAGAAAATGTTTAAACATACATACAGTGACATAAAAGGCCAGTGCCACCACCAACAGAACAGTGCAGGTTTTGCTTCTACTGCTTCTTGAAGAGTGTCATCAGGTATATCAGTTAATAGGTATAATAGTTGGGGCCGTATGTTAGTAAAGAAGTAAAGATGACAGGACAGCTTTGAGTTAGAACATGCAGTTTGAAGAATAGCTAAGTAAGTGGACTATTTTCTACTTTTGGAACCATAAAGGTAAGTTAAAGTACGACTCTGATAATAACTTGAATGGTAAAACATCTCCCATTTGTTTACTATATACCAAATAGCCTATATGGCTTGCTGATTCCCACTCAGCTACTCTGGAACTGCATTTGGCTACCAACATCTTTGCCTGTGGTTATCAAAGCTCAAGTGAAGTAACAGAAAGGGTAAAACTTGTGTTGAACAAACCTTTGAACATGTTCAACCGAACTTTGAACGTGATACTTAACAGAACTCTGAACGTGAGCATGCCATTTTAACTAATCCTACTCTCAGCTGATGTGGCGTCTCTGCTTTCTTCATTGATCTCTAGCAGTGAGCCCTCACTGTGATCTAGTTAGATCTATTTTTGCCTGATATTTTCATCAAAAATACAAACACGTTAAAAAAAATAGCCATTTCTAGTAACATGATTAACCTGTAGCAAGACGGATCATGACTAAAAATCACAACAGTCACAGTACTAGACTCCTAGCTCAGGCTAGCTGGAATTAACTTTACTTACCTTCAAAATTGCAGAGGTAGGAAGAAACGTAAAACTTGAATCTGTTTTCAAGTTTACTCTGTGGTGTAGTGGTTGATGCTCAGACAATACGACAGACGTCGTTAACCGTAAGTTCTAAAAGGCACCAGGTGAACTTTAGAGAAGACTCCGCCACGATACCGGCACTTCTGCATTCAGAACGCCGCAACCGGAAATATCATAGCACCCTTACACCAAATGCGGAAATGATGTGTGCATGGAGCCTATTGATTTTATGAACGTGGTAAGAAACTGAGCGAGACACGTTGGAAAAGTATTAATTCATGCTTTATGTGAAATATACAGTCATATAAAAAGTTTGGGCACCCCTAACAATTTCCATTATTTTCATTTATAAATCATTGGGTGTTTGGATCAGCAATTTCATTTTCACATGGACAGCCCACTTCAAATCATCCCACAGATTTTCAATGATATTCAGGTCTGGGGACTGGGATGGCCATTCCAGAACATTGTATTTGTTCCTCTGCATGAATGCCTGAGTAAATTTTGAGCAGTGTTTTGGGTCGCTGTCTTGTTGAAATATCCAGCCCCTGTGTAACTTCAACTTTGTGACTGATTCTTGAACATTATTCTCAAGAATCTGCTGATATTGAGTGGAATCCATGCGACCCTCAACTTTAACAAGATTCCCAGTACCGGCACTGGCCACACAGCCCCACAGCATGATGGAACCTCCACCAAATTTTACTATGGGTAGCAAGTGTTTTTCTTTGAATGCTGTGTCCTTTCGCTGCCATGCATAACAGCCCTTGTTATGACCAAATAACTCAATCTTTGTTTCATCAGTCCACAGCACCTTATTCCAAAATGAAGCTGGCTTGTCCAAATGTGCTTTTGCATACCTCAAGTGACTCTGTAGCATGTGTGCAGAAAAGGCTTCTTCCGCATCACTCTCCCATACAGCTACTCCTTGTGCAAAGTGCGCTGAATTGTTGAACGATGCACAGTGACAACATCTGCAGCAAGATGATGTTGTAGGTCTTTGGTGGTGGTCTGTGGGTTGTCTTTGACCATTCTCACCATCCTTCGCCTTTGCCTCTCCAATATTTTTCTTGGCCTGCCACTTCTGGTCTTAACAAGAACTGTGTCTGTGGTCCTCCATTTCCTCACTATGTTCCTCACAGTGGAAACTGACAGCTGAAATCTCTGAGATAGCTTTTTGTAGCCTTCCCCTAAACCCCAGTACTCAGCTTTTATTAGAAAATGAATGGCATGCCACTGTGATCATTTTCTGTGAAGACAGAGTAAATTATTATGCAGTCTCAGAGGGGTGCCTAAACTTCTTCATACCACTGTAAAACTACAGTGTGGTAAAAGCAGAAGAGAACGCCACCTGTATGCTTGCACAGTAGGCCGGACACCGTTTCCAAGCCTATACATTGCAACATTGCACTGGTGAGTTGAGTCAATTGTTAGTATGTAACAAGTTAGCATCTGAAAGTCCACTAGCATGCGACTTATTAGCATGTGAATGTTCGCTAGCACGCGGCTAATGAGCACAAGCTTAAGTGCTAAATGTTACCATGTAAAATCCCATTTGATTATGCTAAATTTGTTAGTGGTTCATGTAATTGTGTTTAAGAAATACTGCTGATGAACAGACATGTTCTGTCATGTTGTTGTAATAAGGAGACTGACATTTATATTGTTTCTATGCAGTTTTTATGTTAATTCTGAGTTATTTGCTGCCTTACTGTGTTTTGCTGGGGAATTTCACTGTTAGTAGGCTAATGGTTAATTTGTACAGTCTGCAATAACTGAGGAATAGTTTGAAGGTGCACCACTGACCAAATTGATGCTGTTAATTGTGTGTGTGTTTTGTTTTTTTTTATTCTATGCAGCTTAACTGCAGTAGGAGTTCTACTACAAGTATAGCTCTCTAGCTTAATTATTTTGGTTAGTTATGAGTGAAGTTGTGATTTTGAAACTAAAGTGAACTACATATGTTGTACCACAGAGATTGTGAATTAGAGCATTAAGTTGAATTTACTAGCCTTATTCCATGATTGATGTTGTTCATAAAATTAGCACATGTAATTTTATCTTGACCTCATTCATTGGTCAGGTTTATTTATATTAAGGCCACATAAGAAAAGCTGAGACTTCACAAGACATTTCAGAGCCATCAGCAAAGATTTCAGAGAGAATCTTTTCCAGTACTGGATAGTGAGCCCAGCCCATGAGATACAGAAACTGTCAGGGGGCATAGCCATCATTTCAGAAATTAGGGGGACAAATTGTTCAGAGTCTATTGAGTGTTTTATCATCCTCTCGTATTAAATTGCACCTCTCCTTGGCGGCTAAAGAACCACATAACCCCAACAGCCACAGTACAGCACCAGAGGACCGACTTAAGTTCTTTAAAATTATATACTATCAAAATCTATAGTTTTAGCTGCCACACTCTGGTTGAGTTGACACAGAATGACCCTCAAGCATCTACAGGGTAAGTAGCCAGATAATTAAGTGCCAAATACCTGCCTGGTTTCTCCCTCTCCCTCTTCTATCTATTGTAATAATATAGATAATAAATTTGCAAAGCAAAATTTATAAATAGAATTAGGAATAATAGTGGTGACATAGCTTTTCCAGTCACTTTTATGCTATAGATATTTTTTCTCAGCCAGTTATAATCTCTTCTCACCCATGAAGACCCTGCACAATCATCCTTGCTGGCCTCTGGTCCACTGTCTCCTCCTTGACCCTGCTCTTCATATTGTAGCAATAAAGATTAAAAATATATGCAAAGCAATAGTGAGCACAAGTTCTGTGCAAAAGAAAGGAGTGGGTTTATTCCTGGCATGAAAGTAGCAAGCAAGTGATTTAACATAGGTAACAGTAACATTAGTATTCTTGTTAACTAGCTTAAATTGATATATTGGCAACTACTAATTAGTTATCATTTAGCTAACATTATCTACATGCAACAGCATTACTCAACTTACACGGTTTGTTTGGAAGAAACTGTGCAAGGTTTTTTGCTTCTTGCTGGCTGGTTTGCTGAACGTAGTTAACACAGCAGCAGCACTGGCCAGCAGCACACGTCTCGTCTGTGTGCGACTGATTCAGATCACAACAGGACAGCATGTGTTTTAGTCTCTTACACAGACACCAATGACATCAGCACACTGGCTGACTCTGTCGTCTGTGGACATTCCCATAGGAAAGTTGTAATAGAAGTAGCGCTGGCTCCCAACGCCAGTGATGTGATTGGATCCAAATCTGTGTACTTCCGTACTTCCTTGACCAACAGCTTATTATCTTTGCCTTACACCCGACTACACAATTGCTGTTCCCCGAATTGTTGTCCATAGTACAACAGAAAATATCCAGTACTTATCTTTCGATGACAGGAATGACACTGAACAAACCCGACAAATATCCACAACTTTCTTCGGTGTAGTAGCCTGAGCCATGACTGACTACATTACGAATCTACATCCCAGTACTACGCACTGGTAGGATTGAACTGAACACACACATACCTCTTCAAGGACAGAGACCATACCTACCTTTGGATTGCAGACTGTGAGTGTTAAATAGACATTGAACAATAGACCCGGGTCTGTCTTTATTTTTTTTGTGTGCACAGTTTATTTTTTTATTTTTTAAGTGAATTTGTGGAACAAATGTACATTGTATTTGAACTTACATGTGGAATTGCTATTACCCTGTTCAAATATTTTCAACATAAGCTGTTAAAATCTACAGTGGCATCCTGTGGTACTGCTTCGCTATGGTTATCCATCCTCTTGGCTCCCATCATTCCTGAAATCTTCAGAGTCTGGTCCAATCTTTACAGTTAGAGCTAATATTCCTTTTAGAGTTGGGCGGTATCTAAAATTTGTTACCAATAAACCTTCCTCACATTTTCCCGGGGTATACGGTATTACAGTGACTAATTAAAAATCACTTTGAAGGGCTCAGAGGGAGCTGCCAAAATGTCAACTTGCGCCTACACCGTTCAGAAACAGGATAGCAAACATTACATAGGCCTAAAGCTGCATTCACACCAAACGCGAATTCGCAAATTCGCGCATCAAGATTACGTACAAAGTCAATGCAAAAACGCAATTAGACGCGAATTCGCGCCAGGCGGTGCAATGGACGCGTCTAGTGCAACGTGATGGACGCGATAGAGGCATCTAGCGTGGCGCGATAGATGTGAAATTTGCGTCCAACACCTCAACGAACTTTTGAGGCGAATTCGCGTGAGATTCTCCTGACGTCACTGGCGTGTGTCAACAACTGGACGTTGTGTCAACAACTGGACGTTGTTGACACGCCAGTGATGTCGGGAGAATCACACAACAATAAACTGCTACTCACTGGAGACAGATGGACAGGTGCTCCGCAGCTGAAATGGAGCGCCTGTAGTTGGTGTCCTGCCGGGAGAGCCTGGCGCCAACCCTCACCAACAGGTCCTCAAACTGGGCCCCAGTCAGCCTGAAGTAACGCTGAAAGCAGCTATCATCCAGACGGAGTTCCTGGAGGAGGTGGTGAAACTCGCCGAGCTGGATGCGCTTCTGCAGGATAGGGTGAACCCAAAAACGATGGCGTTTGGCCCTCCGACGCATCTGGGACTTCCAGAGCAGGTACAAAGCAGCGATGGTGGTTATCTCAGCCATGGTCGTCAGTGGCTACCCGGAGCAATATGATACTACGTGTCTACTCTACAGAGACTGCAACAAAAAGGAGCAGGCTTGGGTGAAAATCGCTGAGGAGACTGGTCTACTTGGTAAGTTCTGTAAATATATGTCTTTAATTAGTTTGCAGAATGGTTGTACTATGAACGTTAGCACTAGCTTATCTCCAGTTAGCACAGCCGGCTTCCCCGCTACTCGCGCGAATGACGCGATAACGCGAATTAAATGGTCCAGCGTCCACACGTAACTCGTGTTACGTGTGAGTAATTCGCTTCACTCACGCCCGGTGTGAACGCAGCTTAAGAATACTGAAAAATAACAACAAAACATGTACAACATTAACAACTTATATTAACAAATTGTGAGTGCAAATACAGCAGTCAACCAAACAGAATGAATTGTCTGTGGGCTACAGTCCACTTCCAAAAAAGTAACAATAAATAACAACGGCAGTAACGATAACGTGTGCTATACAGCGTATCCTCAAACCGCAGCAGGTAAAGTCCGCTGGTTTACTTTTAGAACCTATCAACATAAATCAAATAAATTAAAAGCACAGCTCTACAGCATCCAATACTAGGGCTTATCAAATAAGAAAAACAGAACAATAAATAAGGCATAACCGAAAATGGGCATATATAATCCTATCCTGAGAAGCAACGGGAAATAGCCTACTGTTCACTGGTTCACTGGTTTATTTTTAGAGCCTACCTTTAGTTTGAAAAGTTCACCCTCTCCAAGTCTGAACTTTTCTGTCCGTCAGAACAGGCTACTCCTCATTGAAAATGAAATAAAAACAAAGTATAATGATAAGTATAGCAGCATCCTATGCTTCAAAATTATTCAGCATGTTTACTTTTTCCGGCTGGAGCAGGGCACGTAGAGGATTGACAACTTTGGCCACGGTGCTGAACACCCGCTCTGATGGAGAGCTTGTAGAACAAACACACAGGTAATTTCGGGCAGCCCTCGACATCAGAGAAAAACACCTGGCTCCATCACATTTCCACCTGAGAAGGGGGTCTAAATCTCCCTGAATAACAGGCTCGCGACAACAGCCAGTTATCTCTGCTCCTGCTCGCTCCTGTATGGTGCCGACCGGACCTGCCTCTGCATCGGCTCTTCTTTGAAGGACACGGACCAGAGTTATCTGTTTTTCGGTGGTCTTGTTGCGCTTCTCCCTCCTCCACTCTGATGGCTACTAGACATGCTGCTGCTGCTTGCAGAAGTTGTGGGGTTTTTTTGCAACCAACTTGCTTGATGTGCGGCTTGCCATCTTTTTTTTTTTGGACAACGTCACGTCCAAAAACTTTGTCATCTCCCGACAACAGTTAAGGGCAGTTATAAGAGAAACATTATAGCCTACTGTTAGTTTTAAATTGTAATAGTAGGGCTGGGCGATATGGCCTTAAAAAAAAAAAATCTCAGATTTTTTCACAAAAAATCCTCTGCCCTCTGTGTCGCACGGCGGAGTTCAGCCCTGATGCGCGCGCACACACACACACACACACACACACACACACACAGGTGAGCACTCACACACAGACACAGACACAGGTGTGCACACGAACACAAAGAGTTCTTCCCCGCTCGCTGCCGTGTTGTTTGTATCAAGCGCGGTGCTGGACAAACACTCATTATTTAGGCATTAAATAAATTATATTTAATATTATATCTGGCCCCTATAGGCCTATACGGGCGGCAGATTTTTTTAATGACGGTAATGAAACTGATACCGTTGCTATATTTAGATACCACGGTATACCTTATTACCGTATTATTGCCCAACCCTAATTCCTTTCGTCACACAATACTTGGTGGTAGCACATACTGGTTACAATATACTCTCTTCAAAAAGACCATAGTGACGACAGCTGCTCACAATGGGCTTGAGTGACGGTATCCAACACAGGGTTCAGTTCCATGATGACAAACCACTTAAAACAGCCCATAATCTGCCCCTGACAACAGCAGAAATGCTGCCCACTCACTGGGACTGACTGCACCCCTCTTTTGTATAAATCTGATACAAATGGGGCCACAGCCTGACTTCAAGATTCCAAGAGGAAACAACAAAAGAACAAACCACACTAGATGGTATTATATCTTCAAACTGCACAAGTTAACTCACTCAGTAAAGCTCACTTCTCCCACATTATTTCCTCCAAAACTAGAGAGACAACAAACCTAAAGCAGATCATGCAAATGTGAATGTTATCATTGTTTTGGGGTTTTTTTTAGTCAAGCATTTAAATAAATACATCACTATGTGGAGCATCCAAAGCTTCATGCTTCCCCTCAGAACACAGTAAAGTCACTGCTCTTTTCCTTGAGAGGTCAAATCAGTTGCTCACTGGTAATAATGGGAATGCCAGGACTTGATTTTTGGCCTTGCCCATTGTGGTTATGAAGTTACCAAATACTGAAGCTGGACGATTGCAACCACAAGCAGACCTTTTTAATGTTGTGAAAAGGGAGGAAAAAAGTGTGCTGGAAAATACAACAATGTTTTGAAATAAAAGCAGTTTTCAAAATAAACATCACCACTTTTTTTTTTTACCATCAAAGGATTTTGATATTTTCCACTCTGGCTTGACTGTATGGAAATGTAAGCAGTGAGCATTGATATTCACATTTATACCACAGTAGGTCCCTGATCACACATAAAGTGTTTTAGCAGCTGGAGGCTGCTCACTGTAATTGTTTTTATTGAGAATGAAGCTCTTGGCTCGCTGTTTTTGCATTGCTACTCGACTTGTGTTTCTGTTTTAGGCCCCTAGCCTTTTTTCCGCAGTGCTCTGAACTGAGTTGAAAAAAGTTCAACTCAGAGCAAAACAACACTCCACGTCATCTTCACTTTTTTCCCATTGTCCAGTCAGATGATTTGAGAGGCAGGCCCTCTGTGGTGGTTATAACAACAAGTTAACAGTTGGTAAACAATAGAGGAGAAACTGGTGGTACTCCCCATGATCCACCATCTTTTTTTAGGGTCTCATGTACTCACACAGATCTCTGTTTCCCTGTGCCCAACAAACTATTCACTAACAGCCTCTCACACTCAACCAGAGCTACAACAAGTACCCTCTGCCTGTCCATTTTAGGAACTAGAAACTAATTACTGTAAAAACAAGTGAGTAGTTTTAGCTAGCCAAAATAAATGCTAGTTGGATACACAGGAAGGTTAGGGCAGAGCCCTTGAATGGATAATTCATAATAATAATATGAATAATAATCATAATTTGTCTATAGTGTGCCAGGGCTGACGTCAAAACCCAGAAGTTCAGCATCGCGCTGGTTCCCAGAAGAGAAAGTGAATGTGATTTTTGCATTGCGTTTTGGATTATGTCAGAAAATAAACTCTGTGGCTAACACAAGTTTATGATATTTACAGGTTTTGTTCAGCGAGGTAATCTTCACATATGAACACCTTTCATACCACATTTGAAGCTTAAATGCAATCGCCAGAGGTAAAAAGCTAACGTTAGGCTTTAACAGACTACATGACTACTCCACAGTCACATGACTCTTTACGTCACCGCCACTAAGCTTTCAACTGATTCCGTCCGCTTTATTTTAAAAACATTGTATAATGGGGAAATCGGACTGTTTAAGCTAAATAAGAAGCTGTAATGGCAGACTGCCAGCACTCTCGCCTGTTCGGGGGTGATGACATTTAATGTCCCCGACAGGGTTTGTAGTCGTATTGAGCAACTTGTTAGCAACCACCGTTTTTACGACACGTAAAAGCTTCAAAATTCACAAGTAGGGTATTTACTGACGTGTTTTATGTCGTAGAACAAAACCTGAAACTCGCCTAAGCTTTTGTTAACCACAGACCTTATTTGAGGCATTTTACCAAAATCCCATTCAAAAAACGTATTGACTTTTAGACGAGAGAACCGGAGGTGCTAAAAGCGCTAACGGAGTTCCGGGTTTACTGGCACACTCTATTCTGCAGCTCTGGGTTAGGGTAAGGAGGTGATGGGGTGGTTGCCTGGCAACAATAACAAGGCCTAACAACTACTTTTCTACTAGTGGCATTCAATTAAAAAATAATAAATAAAGATGGTACGCCTTGCATTTTGCAACCTGAAAAACTCTCTCTGCGTGATCAGGGCCTCAGAGCTTATTTATACAATGTTAGATATGAAGACAAACAGAGCCTTCTGTCCATAGTTTCACCCCTATTTTTGCATATTCTCTGAAAGCTTACACATATGGACAAAACATTGCAGAACCATCGGATATCATGGAGGCAAAGTAACATAGTTAAAGCGAGATACAACAGTAGGAGACGACAAAGAAATTTAAATAATGGCAGAACATAGCGAACTGATAATAGGAAAGAATTATCCGTCCATGAGTTGCGATGTAAATAATGGCCACACAGACCACCTCTGTCGACAACACTGCCTCTGTTTAAAAGTACAATATTATGACCTCCTGCACTGCGGCCTCATTTGTTGTTGTGGGAAACTTTTGACTCCGTCCTCTACTGTCATCTGTTGGCTGACAAAATGACAAATGGAAGTATGATAGCAGTGACATTTGCATTGTTTGCAACAGACATCTATTTTTGTATGTAAATGGAGAATGGGCCATAAGTTTAAGGCAAAATGTATATAGCTCTCAAACAACTTTTAGTTGTCATGATGGAGAAGATTCTTGTTATTAGGGATGCAATGATATGGATTCTTTCAACAGATACTAATAACTGATAATTACCTGCTTCTCATAGCCGATAACCAATACAATAACCGAAAACTTCACATTTTTGTATTTTAAAAATAAGTGTATAACCTGCATGTGCACCTAAGGGTAAGAAAGGCTAAGCTGTAGTGCGAAAATATGAATTATTTATTATTCCATAGCTCTGACCAAACCAAATCAACCTGACATCACTCTTGCTAACTCAACAAAATTGATTCACCTCACACACAGTCCTTAAGTGCTGTGTCTAACCTGTGTCAGGTGATCGGACATCAGACCCTCGGCACAATCCTGTTGTCTTCCTCTGCGACAGATGTCCACACCGCAACATGTATTGCCCTGTAGACAGTGTGCTGCAGTTGTTGTTCTTCTTCTCTGTGTTTACTGGCAGCTTGCAAACCAAGTTTAAAGGTACATGTACAACTACCCACTATGTCGGGTGCGTAGATGCTACCCTCGTTAGGTCAATGAAAGCAGCCTGGCTTCATATTATTGGCACTATTTATCAGCTATAGTTTTGATTATCAGAATGATGCATAATTCTAAAAAAATGTACCGTTATCAGCTGATAATTTATCGGCCCGATATATACTACGCATCCCTACTTGTTATCAAAGGAGTTCTCGCTGTAAATCTGTGAACACTGCACTGCCCTGCAGGTCTACAAATGTATAATGAACATTAACAACATGGCATGCTTAGAAGTCATGATAAAAATGAAACTTGCTCTTTGTCCATATGGCAGAAAAGTTTGACGCAGAGTTGATTTAGCCATCTGCAAGCAATTCTGAATATTTTTCATCGCATTCAGAAATAGTGGCAAAATGATTATCTCCATACCCTAAACATGAGAAGGCAATGATTTTTATCCTTGGCCATTTCATTTGTTATTCTGTCCACTGCGTATGCGTGACTGCACAGAGTAACAGATAGCTAAACACTAGTTTTGGCGTTGAATGATGACACAGACGTTTAAGTAAGTTATATTTTGGCCTGTACTGTATATACATATATACATATATATACAGTACAGGCCAAAAGTTTGGACACACCTTCTCATTCAATGCGTTTTCTTTATTTTCATGACTATTTACATTGTAGATTCTCACTGAAGGCATCAAAACTGTGAATGAACACATGTGGAGTTATGTACTTAACAAAAAAAGGTGAAATAACTGAAAACATGTTTTATATTCTAGTTTCTTCAAAATAGCCACACTTTGCTCTGATTACTGCTTTGCACACTCTTGGCATTCTCTCCATGAGCTTCAAGAGGTAGTCACCTGAAATGGTTTTCCAACAGTCTTGAAGGAGTTCCCAGAGGTGTTTAGCACTTGTTGGCCCCTTTGCCTTCACTCTGCGGTCCAGCTCACCCCAAACCATCTCGATTGGGTTCAGGTCCGGTGACTGTGGAGGCCAGGTCATCTGCCGCAGCACTCCATCACTCTCCTTCTTGGTCAAATAGCCCTTACACAGCCTGGAGGTGTGTTTGGGGTCATTCGTCCAACTAAACGCAAACCGGATGGGATGGCATGTCGCTGCAGGATGCTGTGGTAGCCATGCTGGTTCAGTGTGCCTTCAATTTTGAATAAATTCCCAACAGTGTCACCAGCAAAACACCCCCACACCATCACACCTCCTCCTCCATGCTTCACAGTGGGAACCAGGCATGTGGAATCCATCCGTTCACCTTTTCTGCGTCTCACAAAGACACGGCGGTTGGAACCAAAGATCTCAAATTTGGACTCATCAGACCAAAGCACAGATTTCCACTGGTCTAATGTCCATTCCTTGTGTTTCTTGGCCCAAACAAATCTCTTCTGCTTGTTGCCTCTCCTTAGCAGTGGTTTCCTAGCAGCTATTTGACCATGAAGGCCTGATTCGCGCAGTCTCCTCTTAACAGTTGTTCTAGAGATGGGTCTGCTGCTAGAACTCTGTGTGGCTTTCATCTGGTCTCTGATCTGAGCTGCTGTTAACTTGCCATTTCTGAGGCTGGTGACTCGGATGAACTTATCCTCAGAAGCAGAGGTGACTCTTGGTCTTCCTTTCCTGGGTCGGTCCTCGTGTGTGCCAGTTTCGTTGTAGTGTTTGATGGTTTTTTCGACTCCACTTGGGGACACATTTAAAGTTTTTGCAATTTTCCGGACTGACTGACCTTCATTTCTTAAAGTAATGATGGCCACTCGTTTTTCTTTAGTTAGCTGATTGGTTCTTGCCATAATATGAATTTTAACAGTTGTCCAATAGGGCTGTCGGCTGTGTATTAACCTGACTTCTGCACAACACAACTGATGGTCCCAACCCCATTGATAAAGCAAGAAATTCCACTAATTAACCCTGATAAGGCGCACCTGTGAAGTGGAAACCATTTCAGGTGACTACCTCTTGAAGCTCATGGAGAGAATGCCAAGAGTGTGCAAAGCAGTAATCAGAGCAAAGGGTGGCTATTTTGAAGAAACTAGAATATAAAACATGTTTTCAGTTATTTCACCTTTTTTGTTAAGTACATAACTCCACATGTGTTCATTCATAGTTTTGATGCCTTCAGTGAGAATCTACAATGTAAATAGTCATGAAAATAAAGAAAACGCATTGAATGAGAAGGTGTGTCCAAACTTTTGGCCTGTACTGTACATATATATATATATATATATATATATATATATGTAGGTTTATTAGTGCTATTAAATAAATCACATTATTACTTATTATACTCATTATTATTACTTGAGCTTGTTTTATTTATTCATTTCACAGATAGGTATACATCCTTAGTCCTTAAATTGAATTCATTATGGACGTGGACTTAAAATCATTTTTATTTTATGGCCTTGCTGCCCTAGCTTTTGGCCCTTGTGCCCTCAAAAAATTGACAACACGAAAGGCCAAGTGGCCTTGCCCCTAAAATGACGAAATTCCAGGCCTGCCGTGGAGGATCCACACATGCAACCTTCGAATTTCTCAGAAAGGAGGGCTCAGTCCTTTGTGAAACTCGGAAGGATCCTTGACATTAGAACAGTCCTTCAGCGGGGGTCGATGACGTACTGTCCTTCAAATCCGGCCATTTGAGGATCCTTCCTTGACACTGAGAAATACCTTCTGTACAGAGAAGCAGCCGTATGTCAAGAGCAGAGCTGAGAGGACAGTGGCTGGCCAAACTGCCTTCAGCAGGCTGACTGACAACAAACATTTACTAAACCAAAATACTTTTCATGTCAGTGCCACGGGAAGAAGTCAACAGTGACTGTATTTATTGATTCATTGATTTTACTTCCCAGCTCACCGTAGCGAATGAGGGGAATCTGCCTCTCACTGACAGACTGGGAGCTGATCAATTAATAAATATAAGGTTAATAAGTTCAAAACACAAATACAGCAGAATATTGTGTGATTTTAAATATGTCTGTCTTTTTTTGTGAACAACTCAAGATGAGCTTGAACAATGTTGAATTGGCTGCTGGCGAGATCATAGAAGAGGATTGTAAAGGACTCCACTATGGAAATGACCTCCTCTGGAATGCTTTTTGGAGGCTTTGACACAGTCATTAAGGCCTCTTTTGCCATTTCATCAGCATTCCAGCTGTCTTCTTTCCCCTGGTTGCAAATGGAAATATTGCATCATACCCAGTGAAGGCATGGAAACAGTCAGAGCTTTGGAATGTCAGAGACTTGGACATCATTGGCAGGTATGTATCCGAAGTTCTTGCCAAGCCAAAATTCTGCCACTTGTGTGAGTCATTGCCAAATGTACACCTAGTGGTCTATCATATCATCCACAAGAAACAGATCAGATTAGATTGCCCCTTTCGCGCATGAAGAGTTAAATACACAAGTAATACTGAGTGTGAGTGTCAGATGCTGCCAGAAAAGGATTTACAGGTGTTGTTCTAGGCATTGTTATGGCTGAGTGCCATGCAGTGGGGTGTTCAGTGTTAAAGAGCACATTCATAAAAACACCAGTGCTATTAGAGCAATCAGCATATAATGTCTCTGTATTTTCTCTCTGGCTATGCACTTTCATTTTCTGATCTTATGTCCACTGGCCATTCAAAGAAGCTGGGGGAGGTCCCTGTTACTGCTGCAGGATCATTGGTCATGTTGGTATTGTTGTCATATAAAGAAAACTGGTGCTATATGTTCATTTCAGCTGGCTAGCAAGTAGGCAACATACTATCAAGTTCATTAATTGTTGCTTTCAAGCTCACAGTGAGATTCCCTACCTGCTCTGGGAGAACCAATAAAGTAAAATAAAAACTGTCTTCTTTTTGATGAACTTGTGTTAACAGCTGAGGCTCACACTGAAGGAAAAATTTACAGCTAGTGTTGGCTGTAGTAACTAGCTAGCTAGTAACCTGCTATACTTTGCAAGATGAAAACTACGAAAGTGCATTGAATTCACTGAATTTATATATATATATAAAAAAAAAAAAAAGAATTACGCCTTGTCATCTTGTCAGTAGCTTGCTCATTCATAGATATATAGACGTGAAACCCCGTCAGGTGTGTCTTTGACATCATTTACAACTTTCAAAGCTGTTAGTTTGTGGAAAAGCCCTCAGCAAATCTCTTTTACATATTTTTTCACATATTTACCAGTGACCTATAGCATTAATATGCACACATCAAGGTTGTAATTTCAATAGCTTACTCCTTTGTGAATTTATTGGCATTATAGGACTTATCATGTGTCTGTGACATTCTGTCACATTTTTACAACTTTCATAGCCTTTAGTTTGTGTGGAAGGTCTTATTAAATGTATAAATTAAAACATGACATATAAGACATATCTACTGGGCATTAGGTTAGAACAGGACTGCAGCCACACACACACACACACACACACACACACACACACACACACACACACACACACACACACACACACACACACACACACCTTACCTTTGTCTGTTCTGGGGCAAGGCCTTGGTGTCTACAGCAAACATCTTTGACACAAACACGATGAGTGGAGCGTCTTCCCCCCTTGAACACTGGAGGAATGCTGGTAAGGAAAAATAGGAAGCAAACACACATCTAAAATCACTGCACAAGAGCGAGCTAAAAGCCAAAATGTCAAAACCAAGGCTTTACCAAGGCAAAAAGGGAATGAAATACTTAATTCAAACAGCATTCACTTTAGACGACACGAGACAGTCACACAGTAATTTATATTTTCCTTTTTCACACACAGGACTAACAGCATTGTGCAAAACAGTTCATGACAATCAGTGGTGTGTCCATATTTGAACTTCCAAAACATCTTCTATCTTGTGTGCTCATCAGCACACAATTGATACAGTCCTGTAAGAAAATTTAAAGTTGCTGTAAATGTAAATCTAAATCTAAAATGAAAAATCTAAAATAAAACTGAAATAAAAATAAAACTGAAAAATAAAACTGTATGAACTTATCTGCTGACCAAACAAACAGGCTAAGCAAGGCATTTCAAACGTCCCTCTCCCCAGCAATATTTTTCAGCTCCTCCTGGAGACACTGATAAGTTCCCAGTTCAGATGAGATATATAATGCCTCCAGCATGTTCTGGGTCTACCGCAGGTCATTCTACCAGTTGGTCATGCCCACAAAAACTCCATCAGAAGGTCCTCGCACCACTTGGTGCTTGGGCCCTCATAATAATTTTCAATATTTTAATAGGGCTTCCCACAGCCATTAGTGCTGGGCCCTAAAAACAATAAAGGTGTCTAAATCAGTAAATAAGAAACTTCTTATAGACCCTTTCCACTCACCAGTTTTTGAGGACCTCATGTTTCATTTTAGTGATGCCTGAATCTCTCCAGACCTGACTGTTTATAAAATGCTGATATTAAAAAAGGGGATTTTGTATTATATTGTCATTGACCCAAAAGGACATAAAAATTGAGGTCGGCATTAATTCAGTACTACAGATCTGGTTTGTGTGTGTGTGTGTGTGTGTGTGTGTGTGTGTGTGTGTACCTCTTTTCAGCTCTTGTGTCTGTTCTGGTAACGAGTCAAATCGCCGTGCTCCGACACTCATCAGTTTCTCCACCCTCTCTGCAGTTATGTCTACAGGACTAGGAAGTTTCTCACACACCATTGCTGCAGTCTGTGTTAAAGAACACTTGGGACCAAATGCACAAACATCTAAAGCACCAAAACAAGCACAGGATGTGATAATGGATAAAGACACAAGACAAAGGATACAGAGGACAGCCTGGGACACAGGTAACCACTGGCTACAGATGGCAGAGAGGAGGACTTTGGGATCGGAGTGACGAGAGTCCCTGGCCATCACCTTTACCCCCAGTGATGCCACTACCTTCTCCACCTTCTCCTTGTCTCTAGTCACAGAAACAGATTAGACGTCTTTACAGACAGACCACAAGGCATAGAGGGTAACACAATCTGACATGTACCTTTTTATTACAGCTATTTTGTGGAAATATCATGACCACCAAAAAGGGTCATTGCAGAATATGATCCAAGCTTAAGCAACTGAGTGAGTTTGAAGGGCTGAGACTTTAAGTCTGGTTTATCAACCTGGCATTCCCTTAAATGTGGCCACTGTGGCTAGTGCAACCTATACACTTAAATTGGTTGCTTTGCACAAGTCCTCATTTACCTAAACCTTTACAACTGATGTGGCAAGTGCAAAGTTAGCATGACCCATAGTGTGACAATGGCCACATTTATGGGAAATATGCCAGGTTGATAAGCTAGCACTAGTCAGTCTCTCCAAGCTAGCTGATGTGCCAATGTGACAGAGTTAAAGGTGCACTCGTAGAGATAAAAGTATTTGTGACTTTTATCTCTACGAGTTATTTCTATTTACTGTTATTTCTAATGTTTGATGTGGAAATTAGCTTGCTGCACATTGGCTCTTCTGTACCTCCTGGGTTTCTGTAGCTCCTTCTGTCTGCGCTTCACAGTGCCGTTTTGCATTGCTGGTGCTAAGTGGCATTGTAAAATGCTGCTGCACTACTTTATTATTTACTCTGTAAATGGAGCAGATTATGTTGTAATCTTTGGAGGATATTGTTAACAGTTTAACTGTCATGTTAGCAGCTGTTTTGTGTTGTGTTGACGGCTAATATACATTTTGTAGACGTTTTCATTTTTACTGCCATTTGTATTTCAGTAAGCCGCCTTGCATCATGTGACTAACATGGCACTGCAGCTTATAACACCCAATTTCTGGTGTGAAATGCTGTTATCCTGTGTGTTTCAAGGTGCAGAGATATGTGTCCAAAAGGCAATTAATGTGCCATGTTGTCTTCTGCAGGTATGTTTTTGTTTATTTAATGTAATCATTTTCGCTGTCTCTGTTCATTTTTCACCCCACATGCACTTATATACTTTGCCCACCAGGTGTCAATGTTGACTTGAATTAAGTGTTTTCCAGTAAATTGTAATAGCTCTTGGATAATTATGTGTATATAATGTAGTGTCAAATTGTTGTACTTGGACTTAAAGGAGAAAATGTAGTTTGACAGTGCCATTTTACATCGCTGGGGGAGCAGAACTTTAGAAACAGGTGACTAGAAGGCAATTAATGTGCCATATTTTCTTCTGCAGGAGAAAGTAAATGCCAGAAAATGATATCGTCGAGTCATCATCTGTCCATGCCCCATCCACACGTTACACTAGCACACTAGAAATCCAACCAAATGTCTTTAGTAGAGCGTGGATGGTAAAACACAGCTAATAGACTATTATACAGTCCCTCCAGGATCATGCGACCAAAAACCTTTGAATTTGCAGCCAATTGTGTCAAAACTTGCGATGAAAATTGCGACGTTTTTATGTGGGGGGTTTTTGCGGGAAATTGTGGCAAATGACAAAAATTGCTGCGAATGACAAAAGGAGAAAATAATGTTTTGTTTTGTTTTGTTTTTTTTAAATTACTACCTCCAAAAAATAAGTCATGTAATCACTTGCTATAATAATCATACCGAATATCACAAAAATAGCTGCAAATGTTTTTTATAGTTCTCTTCTTTAGTTTTATTTAATTAGTTTCCAAAACATGGACTCCAATAATGTTGCAAAAAATCCTGAGTGAATATTGTTGCTCTCAAATCAGACAATGTGACTGTACAACATGTAAACTACATCTTCTGTAAACACATATTGTATGTATTTAAAAAGTGCAAATTCTTATGTCAATACAGGGTGTTTCTCCATACTGCAATGCCATTAGTGCATCTGATGACGCCTCTGATGACGTTTCAAATGATGTCGACGCGCGACAACTTCTGGTCAGCCAGAAAACGGAGAAAAATCGCGGGACTTGCAAGCCCTCGCAAATATTGTGGACTTACGTTGAATTTGTGTTAATTATTGCAATTGCAAAAATCGCAATTTTCTGGAGGGACTGATGATACCTTCCTTTGTTTTGGATTCTGTGGCTCTCTGTTCCCTAATAAGGTCAGCATTTCAAGAATGTTGCCACTGGTTAATTTGTTTGTCACAAAATTTCACAAGGATTTAACTCAACCCTGTAAGCGGATCTGCTAAATGTGGCACTGAAATAAATTGATATCATTTTGATATCAACAGCTGTTTGAAATACTAGTCAATGTGCAAAGACATTCAAAAGCACCTGGTTGTAATGTTGCAGGAACATATTTGTGGTAATTGATTCTTACTGTTCCATTTTTCCCTTTCATTCTACCTTTCCCTCTGTTTTTTTCCACCATTTCAACATTTTAATCTAAAATCTGCATTCCCTGTCCTGGAATATGATTTTACAACTTAGGCACTACTTCTCATGTGCCAACATCTATGCATTGTCCATCAGTATCATTATCATCATCTAGTATTTATTTGTCATTGTACTTCCCTGCTTTCTGAGAAGAGGTATATGATTGTTACCCCATTAATGTACTACCATATATCTTCATGTTTCAAACAATCCATAACAACAGAGAATTCAGTCAATTAAGACAGCAATACTGCTTGTGGTTTTTAAACATAAAGTGTTTCAGGGTTTTGTCTTTAACCCACCTCCTTGTGACAACAGCATCATATAAACTCCAAATGTTATCCAACACAAGCTGCACAAACAGTTGCTTCTTTCCTTTGGCCTATAGCAGAGAGGGAGACAAAGAAAACAGAATGAATTTAAGAGGTAAGGAAAGAAACATGAGTTTGAGCCCTTGATTTCAGTCTATTACATATCTTAGATTTCAAGGCCACTGTGATGCAACACTTTATACCTATAGATATGATACAGCCATTCTATTATCTTGTTCAGTGTGTGTGTTTGCTTTTTGTTGTTTGGACATTTTACTGATGTTGTCCTTAACAAAGGAGTGACTGGATGTGTCCTCACCCTCCTCCCAGCCTTGCCCATGTTGATACTTTTTTCCTCATTCCAGAGAGGCGGCAATTAAGCCAAAATCCTGGGGTTTAGTTACTCTTTGGGTGAATCCATCCGTGTTTTTTCCAGCAGTTAGAAAAAAGCAGTGACATAGGTTACAATGCTGATAGCCTCCCCTCTGTCAAAACTTTTTTTTTTTTTTTCCTGGGATCGTGAAGCCCTGACCTGTCCTACCCTCCATCTCATTGGCTAGTAGTAGTAGTATTTTAATTCAGTCATCAAACAAAATGCAATACGTACAATCCATACAAACAGTTTAAACAAATCAACTGTATGTATGAAGTAGAAACTGAAAAGGTTCAGGCAAAAGAAGAAGCCTACATGTGGTCTGCCCTCATTCTCCTCAACTTAAGCTACCCTACAAGAAAAAAAAAAACATACACTTTTAACCCCCAAAATAGCTTTGAAACCCATTCTTTAGAGAACCAAAAATGATTTACACATTTTTAAATTTATATTGGCATTGTACCACAATTTAACCCAACAATAGAAATAATAATAGTAAATAGAAATAGAAAACTTTGGTTTTTTTAACCTTTTGGACAGTAAACCTACAAATACATCTCAAATGGTATTTGCTCTCCTGGGCGAAAAAAAAAAAACTCTGTACAAAGTCTGGGAGTGACATTGTCTTTGCTTTGAACATTAATTGCATTTTTTTATATACCAAATCATTAAATTTCATGGTTTGGTTTGGGGATTTCAAAATATAGTGAGGCGGCACGGTGGTGTGGTGGTTAGCACTCTCGCCTCACAGCAAGAGGGTTGCCGGTTCGATCCCGGGCGTGGGAGCCCTTCTGTGCGGAGTTTGCATGTTCTCCCCGTGTCAGCGTGGGATCTCTCCGGGCACTCCGGCTTCCTCCCACAGTCCAAAGATTGGGGACTAGGTTAATTGGAGACTCTAAATTGTCCATAGGTGTGAATGTGAGCGTGAATGGTTGTTTGTCTCTATGTGTCAGCCCTGCGATAGTCTGGCAACCTGTCCAGGGTGTACCCTGCCTCTCGCCCGATGTAGCTGGGATAGGCTCCAGCCCCCCCGCGACCCTCAAGAGGATGAAGCGGTTAGAAGATGAATGAAAATATAGTGAATTAGTCTGATCATTGTACCCAGCCTTATTAATAATATATATGGCTTGTTTATGTAGTAAGACATTTCAATTTGCAGTCATTTTAAATTTCAATACTTGGGCCGACCAACGGAATCCCAACACTTGGGTCGACCGATGGAATCAGAAGAAGTTTCAAATCTATTTTATTTAATTTAATTTTCCAACCACAGAATATTACCAGTGAATGACCTTTAATATCTTTTTTTTTTTTTATAAAAAAAAAAAAAACAAAACTACAAGTCTGCAGCTATACTAGCAGCTTAGAACAGTAGAGTTCTTAGCTAAATGCTATTGGTAGCATATTAACATGCTTAGTGACATTACTGCAAGTTACTAACTTCGCTTCTTCTCTGGACACCTGAATCATGGGTTGTGGTTGCTCTGCTGCTGTGGTCCTGCCTGATGCTTGCTACTACTGTTATTATTATTAGTGTCATAACCCAGATCAAAGGCAATGACAAAGATGGAAAGACATAGCGCGAACTCAAATACAAAAGTATATTTATTTAAATAAAGCAACGTAAATAAACACAATATAGGTATAGGCTGTGTTAGTCAGTGTGATCAGTAATGTACATGTGGATGTGTGGAGCACGCAAGGTGTGGTGTTGTGGAGATAACCTAAAAGAAAAGCCAAACAAAAGTAAGGGCCCTGGCGAGGAGTTGAGAGAAAGTGAGAGCGCGGCGTCAGCCAGCACTGTTTATATCCGTCCACGAACCGGTCCCAGGTGCTCGCAATAAGGATAATGAATCGATCAGCTGTTTACCTCGGGAGAAGACAACACAACAACATGTCACCAATTACGTCATCACAGACAGCATGACAACCCGCTGAACCAACTCACGTTTACCCCAGCAAAAAAAATAACTTAACTAAAATCACAGAAAAATACTAATATACCAATATTAAAAAGATTGACATGACACAGCTGTTTAGATTTATTCCGACCTAGTGTCGCAATGAAATAATTCAAGTCTGAAAGTTCCTCAGTGACAGTATACGGACCAGTGTACTTGGCCTGAAAGGGCGACCCACAGTAGGCATCAATGCCAAGACTTGGTCTCCAGGACTGAACTCCCGGCGCTCCGTACGCCGATCATAAAGTTTCTTCATCTTACTCTGAGACAACTGCAACTTATCATGTGTCATACCACATCGCTACAAACAAGCGATGTCGAAACCCGTTAACAAAATCAATCAAGTTTTTTGGCAGCTCAGCCTCCACCCAGTTATCTTTTAGCACAGCCAAAGGGCCTCTCACAACATGCCCGAAAACCAGCTTGTTTGGACTGGAACCAGTGCTCTCTTGTATGGCTTCCCGCGCAGCCAGCATCAGCCAGGGGAGCCCCTCCTCCCAGTCTCTGCCCAGCTCGGTGCAATACGCACGCAGGAGAGACTTGAGGGTCTGATGGAACCTCTCCAACGCACCCTGGCTCTGCGTGTGATAAGCCAACGATTGATTATGCTTTATGCACGCAGCTACTTCAACACTTAAGCAAACATATGGTAAGAAAAATTTGACCCTTGATCATTTTGAATAACTTTCGGGATGCCGAAAACCGAGATGAACTGGGACAACTCCTTCACCACTGCTTTAGTAGTGATGGACCTTAATGGTTATGCAGCCGGTTACCTGGTACTTTGGCACATAACCGTGAGCAGTTACTTGCAACCAGATTTAGCAGGTGCCAACAGACCGACACAGTCCACAATCAAATACTCAAATGGTCCACTTACAGCAGGGATGGGTTGCAAAGGAGCAGACTTTACACGCTGATTCAGCATGCCCATTAATTGGCACACATGACAGGTTTTAATGTACGTCACAACATCTCTTTTTACGCATGGCCAAAAGAAATGTTTCAGGATGTTTAGATTCGTTTTCCTGACCCCGAAGTGTCCACTCTCATCGTGGGCAACTTTCAGGAGAAGGAGACGAAATTTAGCCGGCACAACCAACTGAACAACAGCATCCCCCACACAATCACCACCCACAGCAACCCATTTCTGAAACAACAAAAAAGTAGCCACTGGCTGCACTGTTTATCTCCGAAGCCGGTCAAATATTTCTTTAAGAGAGGAATCATCCAACTGCTCCTGCAACAACTCACCTTGTGGCGCAGACAGTGGAAAATCGGACAAAGACAGAGCCTCGAAATCAGCGTCACCAAGCTTCTCGTCAGATAACTCCGGCTCAGCCTTACTCATTGCACGCGTAACCACACACCTCACTGGAGCTCATGTCAGAAACATCATCAATCGGACAGGGGTAACAACAGGTGAGGGAGGGATGTCAGCCCAAACTCTCTTACCAGCCAGACATTTGTCCAAAATAAAATGAACCCTCCTCAATAGGCAACGCCAGCCGCACCCCCACAGTTACCTCACCCTGCACCCTGCTCACAATCAAGCACCACTTTATGCAAAGGAACGGGTAGAACAGTCATCCCGATCCTGCGACTGAGGACAAAGTCACCACTGTCAGTCTCCGCGGACAAAGGCAGCACTGACTCGACCATAAAGGAGTCAAAGGCCCCCATGTCTCTCAAGATGGTAACCATGACTTTAACATCACTACCCACAAGTGACACAAACCCACTCCTAATGAAAGGAGCGTATGCCTCCAAAACATCCGGATCACAGACAGGAGAAACCACAGAAACCAGCTCAGAAACACCGCCAGTAACCACAGGTGCAACAGCCGCTGCAGGCTTAAGATTAGAGTTTCCTCCTCTATGTTTAGACTGCAACACCAGGCAATCGGCCTTCCAATGGACTCTCTCATGACAATAATTACAATTTTCACTGCTGTCAAAACTGCTTCGGGGGTTTGGCTCAAATTTAAATGAACCAGGCTTCCTAGAACGCCTCTGGTCAGCCGCCACAGCACCGCGACTGCTCCCACCCCAGCCAACATCATCATGGCTGGGCGTGCGCTCTCTCAAACCACCCTTATGGAGCAGCACATACTCATCTGCTGACACAGCCGCATCAGCCACAGAACTAACTTGACAAAATTCTAGAGTCATGGTAGATGATGTGTGGCAAATTTCAGAATTTTATCTCAAAAACTGAATTTTTGACCGCATTTTGAATGTTGCTCTAATGTGAACAATTAGAGTCAATGTAAAAATTGAAATTTTAAACATCAGTTTTCACTTATAGAGCAAATCAATCATTGTTACAAACAAATTACCAACATCTCCATGCTGTCTAGATGCAATATGTGTATTTTCAGATTTTTGTTTCGTTAACTGAATTTTTTACAGTGGTTTGAAATCTGCTTTTCCATGCATGGACAGCTGCTAAACCTGCATGTCTGGCTTAGTCAATTTGTGAAGCTACACATGAATTGTCACTGACTAATTAGCTCAGTGAGACAGAAATTGATTCTTAGTCTCAGAGGTTGAGTGTTAAAGCCTCAGCTGATGCAGAAGGCAGATTGTGTTGCTAAATTCCTAAATGTCTTCCAATTCTTCTGCTTGTTGCTCAGAATTGCCTAAAAATAACAGGACCCGACCCTTCGCTGCGCAGCACCTATAATTGTTTTTGTTTTTTAATTTGGTGTGTCACGTTCAACATCACAGAAAGATCTGTGCATGGACCCCTATTATCCAGCACCTGACCTAAGCATGATTAGATGTGCGCACAACTACTCTGTCTTCTACGTTCAACATCACAGACAGGCCAGGGGTCTCATTTATAAAACAGTGCGTAGGACTATGCTGAAAGCGTACATGAGGACAAAAGCAGCAAATGTCATATGCCAAAGAATATTTAAGCAATATCACATGAGAGGGAGTGATGTTGTACTGTGATATCGTCACGGCTGTGATTCGGTCGTAGGCACGAGGCCGCAGGCCGCTATACAACAGTTCAACAGTTAAATAAGCAAGGCCAATTAAGAAATGTTGAAAAATGAGGACAAAATAGATAATTTAAGCATTTTCTTTGTCTTCCGCCAACAAAAATAGTTCCCTCAGGACTCCACTGTCACCGTTGCTATGTAATGCAAACAAGGTGCGCCAGGCACTTACTTATACACATTTATCAGCACGGTTCCATTAATTGTGCAGCCGGTGAAGTAAGTCTCTGGTGACTGCATGGTGGACTGTCGCTTCACAGGCACAGCCGACTCTGCCTTCTGATCTGACAGTATGTTGCTTTTCTCCAAGTCATTGAGCTCCGCTGATGAAACACTGACAAACCTGGATGTGTGCTCAGATGAATTCAGCTTCTCCTCTCCCTCATCTTCCTCTGATGACCATTCATGGTTCAATTCAAAACTTATTTTAGGAAATAAATCCATATTTTTGGCTGTTTGACAATGGATGAATTAATTAGCCTGCATGCAACTGCTGACCTAACTGACACTAACCGTCAGTTTTGATTTGATTGTTGATTGCAATCAGCTGTGAGGCGGAGTGATACATACACAGTGAAATAACCGTGATGTTGTACTTCTATATCATCACGGTTTTACTGTCTCTCGACCAATCAGATTGCAGGGCCGGAACTAACTGTTGTATAATATGATTTATAAAACCATGTGCATGCCTGACAGTGAATAATTCGCTTTGAGAAATCCCAAATCAACTTGGAATTGTCAGCACGTGGATATCTATTTACAGTTTCCTGTTTACAGCTGTCAGACTGATTGCTTCACACTGTGCCAAACTGATTGTGACAATCAGTGTATCCCCACCCTGGGATATCATTTGGAGACTAAAGTTTGATAGGTGAACACTTCATTTATTAATTTATCTAAGTTTGTTACAGTGATCCTTGCCTGCATTATGATTAGGACTCAAAATGAGGACATGGAGTTAAATAAATGAGAGCTGGCACTGGCTTTATTTCCAGGCTTTATTCATTTACACAATCTATACATGCAGGTGGTGAGGATGTTTTTAAGGTGACTGGAGAAGGAAAAGTGTGTGGCAGTTACTGCAATGTCTCCAGTGCGCTCTGTGCTCTCACAGTCGTGTTCACTACAGCGACATCACACACAAAAACTATCTAAAAACTTAAATCATGCTTGGTGATATGTATTTACAGTATTGGAAGCTGGTTGCTCTGTTTTTCAACTCATTAATGCTATTTGATGGGCACTCTACCGCTGACCATGAGTGTCAGCTATATCCCGCTCTGTCTCGAGAGACTAGGGCTGTAGTCTCCTGGTCGACTATTCGATTATTTGGTCCCTATGCTCTCGTCCAACCAAATTCTCATTAGTTGAATAATCGCTGTGTTCCTTTCTTAAAGAGAAAAGTGCTACATCAACAGCTCTCCAGGATTAATCCATTATTTCCTGCAGTGGGGGGACAGGCTAAGTTACCTGTGAAAATGGGGGTGTTTTCAAAACACCCTCACGCTCAGCGTCGCAATGACGCAGTCCTGACAGTTTCTGTAAGCTGAAACCATTTCCCTCAGTGGAAACGAAGCTTGTATTTGATTATATTTTACAGACAAGAAACAATAAATTGTGAAGACAGTAAAGCCTCCACTAAAATAGCATTCTAAGTCGTGTGTGTGATTTATCCTTCAGGGATTTATACTTCGTTGCTATGCTAATCTATACCATGTAAAATACTACAGGCTGGCACTAATAACGTTTGCATGTTGTATTTGCTTGGAAAACGTGTTATAATAAGACAGTTGTTTTGTCGGTGAATGCTGTGAGTTGTAATGGAGCCAAACTGTGTGCCGTTACCTTTGTTACATGTTGCTGTTGTCCCTGGTTTCATATGAGAAGAGGAAAAGATCGCTAGACGCTAGGCTAATTTATACAATGTAAAACACCATAGACTTGTGCTAATAACATTAGTATGTTGTATTGGTGGGGGAAATATGTCCAGATAAAGACAAGTGTTTGTCTGTCAGTTCTGCGATTTATAGTGAAGCCAATTTGCGTACTTGTGTTTGAAATTGTCCCTATTAAGCCATATTTAATGTGTGTTTTGAATCAACTATATAAATAAAGTTTGATTTGAACTAAACTTTACAGCACTTAACATAGCCCTCCACCGCTGACTAGTGTTTTGGAGGTGTAACTGCAGAGTGACAGACACACCATGACTAATTGATTAGTAGAAGATTATGTGCGACTTTAGTCAACCAAGATTTTCTTTGGTTGACTACAGCCCTATGAGAGACATCATTATACATATAATGATTCCTCTCACATTTAATTTCTACAATTTGGCTTCAGTTCACCACCTCACCATCTGCATCACCAATTTTCTCTGTCTCCAAAATGTTGGGACACATGGGTCAGAGTTTCCCTACAGGTACACACATTCCCATGTCAAGTTTTGTTTTTATAGATCACAAATTTTGCATGGGAAGTGGTGTACGCCTCTTTCAGGCCTCATTTTGTGCATACGCAAGAGTGATAAATGAGACCCGGGTGTGAATGGCAATTTAAAACCTTTCCCACTGCATTAAAAAGCAAGATGTTAGTGCAGTGGGAAATGGTCAAATGTCTCTATTCACCACCCAAGCAGCAGCAGTAACAGTTGTAATATTTAGCAAATCTCTGATTTTAAGGGGTTCCAGCTCAAGGGGCTGAAACCCCTTTGGCTCTGTGCTGATTATTATTTTGCTTCAGAAATGTTTTCAGAAATTTCTGAGAGTTAAATCGTAGACACATGAAATTTTCACCAATGATAGGAAGTTTTGTGCAAATGCAAATCATAACTTCCACACCATACGTTGGATTGACCTGAAATACTTTTCCCAAGTCCAACTCAATGTGCTCTACAAAAAAGCCTCAAAAACCATGATGGTGTGCCTTCATAAATTTTACCATTTTGACTTTTACTGAAAGCACATTTTTGACATCTTCTCCTAAACCATAGGCTTGATTTGTACCTAAGGTTCTAAGGATCATTCTTGGACCAATCTTATTAAATGCTTGTTGATATCTCATTGCATTTTGAGGAAACTGACAATGAAGATAGACCTAACTTTACAATCATTGGGCCAGTCATCACAAAACTTGCAGAGTACTGTATGTCCACATAAGTTTATGAAACATACCCTGAATGCTTCATTTAAAATGACCACTGAGGGTGGCTACAAATGGGCATGGCATAACAAAAATCAGACTGTGAATCAGAAATTGGTTGTCTAATTATTACAAAACTTGCAGGACATGTGACATAACAATATTGAACCATGCATGTAAAATTATTTTGTGGACCATTATTGGACCAGGCTTATCAAAAAGTTGGTGATGTGTCATTGCCTTTTGAATATACTGACTAAAGAACTTCATAAAAGGGTATGGCTCAGCACATAAACTTAAGCCTACCTTCGCAACAGTTGGACAAACCATCAAAAAACTTGCAGGTAGGGATATCAACTGTTAACCGCAAAGAATATTTTTAACCTGTTACACATGTCGGTCTATAGGTTAATTTTGCAACTCTTCAGTTAACTACACTGCCCACCATCCAGGTATGGTGGGAAGTAGCTAGAGTAAAAAAAAAAATATTTGTGTAGAGCCGCAAAACATATTTGAGAAATTCAGTGAAAACAGCTTATTATTTCTCCTCATCAGTACCTGCAACATAACCTGAAGAAATGTGCGTAGTATAACACAAATCAAACTATAAATGGAACATTATCCAATTATTGCAAAACTCACAGACCATGTGTCATAATAATGTTGAACTACATGAGTAAAATAATTCTGAAATCACTCAGTGGGGGAACCACCATTTTCAAACACATTGATTGGCCTGGTCACAAATCAATGACGTTTGTCCAAATGTGTCTGAACTGTGGATATTTCAATGAAGTTGTTTGAACATGTCCCTAAAATGTTCTTGCAACTGAACATTAGGAGGTTATGGCGTTTCTGCAGAGGCACATGGGCCGGCACAGATTTGGTTATGCATGAATGAGTGCCTGTCTGATCATTATGTAACCTGTTGGTTATTTTTAATTCAGGTGTCAAAGATTTTGATCCTTCACAGCTTTCAACTGTCAACAGCCCATGCTGGCTTTAGCCCCAGAATCGGAAAAAGGACATGGGTGAAAGGTAAAAAATGTTACAAAGACATACAATTGCTGATAGTTACATTACCTGAGCTCCTTTCATGATCTTCTTTGCTTTTGCATTGAGGTAGAAATCCCCCCACAGGGTTTTGAGCAGCACCTCTTCCTTAATACCCATTCTCTGGCTGTAGATGTGGGCAAACTGCTGAATGCTACAAAAAATAAAATCCAATCTATTTACAGTTTTTATGGAAGGTCACAGGCATCAGAAATGTAATTATAGACATTTATTACAAACTATGCAGCAGTGTTTAGCTTTTTAATCGGTACAAGAAGCAACTCGTTGCTGGAGCCCTATTGTTCTGGTTGTCATTCTTATTATTATAAATAATTCACTTCAATAAAAGTGTGTATGCAGCAAACACTGTGAGACCAAAAGTCACTAAAATTGTTAAGTGGGTTGCATATTCCACTCACTACTAAGGCACAAAAAAAGGATATTCATTGACCTCAGGGTGACACTGTAAAAATCAAGTGTATGTTTTTGTCAAAATTCTTTCACCATTTTTATTAATTAATTTGCATCCTTGCTCCAAAGGTCTTATGCTTTAAAAGATGCTTCTATACATTTCACATTCCAAACTTAAAAAAAAATAAATAAATAAATCAGAAGTACAGTACAGGCCAAAAGTTTGGACACACCTTCTCATTCAATGCGTTTTCTTTATTTTCATGACTATTTACATTGTAGATTCTCACTGAAGGCATCAAAACTATGAATGAACACATGTGGAGTTATGTACTTAACAAAAAAAGGTGAAATAACTGAAAACATGTTTTATATTCTAGTTTCTTCAAAATAGCCACCCTTTGCTCTGATTACTGCTTTGCACACTCTTGGCATTCTCTCCATGAGCTTCAAGAGGTAGTCACCTGAAATGGTTTCCACTTCACAGGTGTGCCTTATCAGGGTTAATTAGTGGAATTTCTTGCTTTATCAATGGGGTTGGGACCATCACTTGTGTTGTGCAGAAGTCAGGTTAATACACAGCCGACAGCCCTATTGGACAACTGTTAAAATTCATATTATGGCAAGAACCAATCAGCTAACTAAAGAAAAACGAGTGGCCATCATTACTTTAAGAAATGAAGGTCAGTCAGTCCGGAAAATTGCAAAACTTTAAATGTGTCCCCAAGTGGAGTCGCAAAAACCATCAAGCGCTACAACGAAACTGGCACACATGAGGACCGACCCAGGAAAGGAAGACCAAGAGTCACCTCTGCTTCTGAGGATAAGTTCATCCGAGTCACCAGCCTCAGAAATGGCAAGTTAACAGCAGCTCAGATCAGAGACCAGATGAATGCCACACAGAGTTCTAGCAGCAGACCCATCTCTAGAACAACTGTTAAGAGGAGACTGCGCCAATCAGGCCTTCATGGTCAAATAGCTGCTAGGAAACCACTGCTAAGGAGAGGCAACAAGCAGAAGAGATTTGTTTGGGCCAAGAAACACAAGGAATGGACATTAGACCAGTGGAAATCTGTGCTTTGGTCTGATGAGTCCAAATTTGAGATCTTTGGTTCCAACCGCCGTGTCTTTGTGAGACGCAGAAAAGGTGAACGGATGGATTCCACGTGCCTGGTTCCCACTGTGAAGCATGGAGGAGGAGGTGTGATGGTGTGGGGGTGTTTTGCTGGTGACACTGTTGGGGATTTATTCAAAATTGAAGGCACACTGAACCAGCATGGCTACCACAGCATCCTGCAGCGACATGCCATCCCATCCGGTTTGCGTTTAGTTGAACGATCATTTATTTTTCAACAGGACAATGACCCCAAACACACCTCCAGGCTGTGTAAGGGCTATTTGACCAAGAAGGAGAGTGATGGAGTGCTGCGGCAGATGACCTGGCCTCCACAGTCACCGGACCTGAACCCAATCGAGATGGTTTGGGGTGAGCTGGACCGCAGAGTGAAGGCAAAGGGGCCAACAAGTGCTAAACACCTCTGGGAACTCCTTCAAGACTGTTGGAAAACCATTTCAGGTGACTACCTCTTGAAGCTCATGGAGAGAATGCCAAGAGTGTGCAAAGCAGTAATCGGAGCAAAGGGTGGCTATTTTGAAGAAACTAGAATATAAAACATGTTTTCAGTTATTTCACCTTTTTTTGTTAAGTACATAACTCCACATGTGTTCATTCATAGTTTTGATGCCTTCAGTGAGAATCTACAATGTAAATAGTCATGAAAATAAAGAAAACGCATTGAATGAGAAGGTGTGTCCAAACTTTTGGCCTGTACTGTACATGCTACAGACCTGGGGCCGTATTAACAAAGCTTCCTAGTGGTAAGAGTTGGTCATAGGGATGATATTCTAAGAAAATTCTTAGAATTGTGACGTTTTGTTAGAATTTACCCTTAAAGTTAAGACTAGGTTCTTGTAGAGATAAAAGATATTCACAGAGCATCTTAGACCTTAAAAGAGCTCCTAAGGTGAAAAACTGTTAGGTGCAAGGAGGATGACTTTAAGAGACTTAAGAGTTTCTTAATCAGAGGAGGAAATGGTGGAAACACAAAGAGGTCGGAGGAATATTCTTTAAACACTGGATGACAGTGAGTAAATGAAATGCTACAGATTATATCGTGCAGGAATAATGTGTTGTTGATCTCATTAAGGATATACACATATTTCCCACCTAACGCTATAATGCCAGAAATAAAATGATCACAACGCTAAGATATTTGGAAAATTGGAAAAATGCAACAGCAGCAGCAGCAGTGATGACTTGTGGCTGTCTCAACCTTCTATCAGCAAAGTGATCACACTAACAATGACAACACTTTCAGAAATTCATTTACGGTAATTTCCACTGGGTGTCCACACCTTGCAGGCTCCCAAAAGAGCGTGTCTATGGCAACCAATCACACCTGTTCAAAGAATGCATCATACCTAGCAACAGGATCAACCACATCTCCTCCTCACTAGGTAAAAGTTTCTGTCCCTGCCTTGTTCAGAGTTGCTCAGAGATCTTTCCTAAATGACTCCTAAGCTAGGACTCTTTACGGAAACTTTTTAGGCTAAGTTAGGAGCTCTCTGAGAGTGTTCTCAGAATGTTTGTGAATACAGCCCCTAAAATGTTTTAACACATCCACTGAATTATGACAAAAGTTTGTCTCACTGCAACCTATAGTCAATTCAGAAGTCTTTATTGGTGGCCAAATCTTTATTCGTGAGACTAAATCAGCATCCCACGAATGAAGATTTGGATTTCAAATTAAATAACACAAGGTTTAATAGTGAAGACTTTGATCTTTTAAAATGCATTTTTCCCAGCATAACAGAAGGGTAAAAATCGGGATCATTGGACATCAGTTAGTAATCAAAATTATATTGTTGATCGTTAACTTCACTTTCTCAATTGCAACAGTGTAATTCTTTAAACACACCACAAAAAACACCACTGTATTTACAGAATAAGCACTATGAAGTTGTCTCCTACCTCTAAGTCATGGTTTTAGACCACACTGTTGTAGAAGTGCAGCGCTGATTTGAAATAAATAAATCTAAAAGTCAAGATCATAAAATAAATTTCTTTGGATTCATTTGATTCCCAATCAAGACACTCAAAATTCAGTGATTAATTGCAATTTTACACCATCAGCAGCCTCCAGTGAAATTGCCTTCTGTGGTTGGTTCTGTGTCAGTCTCTACATCTGAGGTCAGCAATGCAGCTTAAGAGGGAACCAGCCTCACCTGAAGCCCCATCCATCTATGGCGCTGGCAAAGACCACATTTCCTTGATCAGGGGAAAAGTAGAGTTGGGAGTCATCAGCCTCCTCCAGCCCAGCACTCCAGTCATAAACCTGATCTCTACTTGACAGCTCGCTTTCTTTCTCCTCCTTCTCTTTTTCCGCTCGCTCCTCCAGCACTTTGGATGTGAACAAAGTCCCTGTCACTGCATTCACCTACAACAAAGGGCGTGCATACCAATACTCAGTTACAGTGCTCTAGAGAACACTACAACTTTTTCATGTTTTCAGTGAGTTAATAGAAAACAATTTTACTGAATAGTGAAGGTGTCTTTGTAGCACAACATTGCAACTGAGGCTGTTAAAGAGCACTTGCATAGAAATGGTATACTGAAAATATACTGACTGTGGCGTGTGTCAGATAAGAACTACTCACTTGTTCAAGGATCTTCTGCAGGTGAGTGTAAGCTTCCTGAGAGGTAAGCTTCAGCTCTATGATGAGTCGATCTATCTTATTGATGACCAGGACAGGCTTGATGTTCTCCAGCCAAGCTTGGCGCAGCACAACCTGGGTCTGCACACAATACACACAAGCAGGGGAAAAAACAATATTTAAAAAAAAAAAAAAAAACAACAAAAAAAAAACATTTCACATGTGTATTGCATAGGTTGACTAAGGTTTTACATGGCTGATCACCCAAACTCTCATTCCTGTGTTTAATAATAGTAATTTTAGTCACTGTAATCAACCAATAATTTATCAATGACCACACAACCAGTGTCTCTGGAATTTGCTTTCAGTACAGCATGGTAGGAGAGCTCAATTAAACACACAGATATCAACATTACATCACATTAGACATATGACTAACACTACAGATGCTATTCACCACTGAACAAAAATTCACAGACAAAATTTGCAAGATTGACAAGAAAGTTGTAAGGGCAGCACATCTGTCAGGGTTAGTAAGAGCCGAGGTGTTAAGAGTTCGTATTGCAGGGGCGTCCGTGGCTTAGTGGTAGAGCAGGCGCCACATGTACAAGGCTGTTGCCGCAGCGGCCCGGGATCGACTCCAGCCTGTGGCCCTTTGCTGCATGTCACTCCCTCTCTCTCTCTCCCCCCTTCACACTTGTCTGTCCTATCCATTAAAGGCTAAAATGCCCTAAAAAATATCTTAAAAAAAAAAAAAAAAAGAGTTTGTATTGTAGATGGTAAGAAATAGGGCTGCGCGATATATCGTTTGAACATCACCGTCGCAATGTGCGCATGTGCGATAGTCACATCGCAGGACATGTGATGCTTTCTCTTTTTTTTAGAACATGTAAACTTTTGTTTTGCTTCAAACGGCTGCGCTGGTTATCCAATGCTTCGCCGTCCGTCAACACCCACCGGCTGCATTTGCTGTGCAGAGCGGTGCAGCTCGGGAGTCACGAGGACCCATGAGATCTCACGAATTCACACATAATCGCGCGATATAACAAGATGTAGTTTCTATCAAACAGAACCACAAAACCAGAGGAGTAGTAGGAAGACATCTCGGTGCACCGCCATGATTAACATCTCCTCGTCCATGGTGTCAACGGGGTGAAATGACGTCTGAAAACCTCTGACCTGTTGACTTTAGGCCTGCCTCCGCCCATTATGACGGTTTCAAGGTGTAGTGCAGGGAAATATGATCCGCCGTGAACGCTGTGTATGTTATTTTGAAAATTAACCGGATGTTTTATTTTGTTTCTGTGCACGAATTCCTGTCCCGCACCATCTGCTCTGTGCTGAATTGCTGCGTTGTGCTCCGGCGTCCGGCAAAAATAGAAGTCCTGCGTATCTGTTGTGGAGGGCTCCGGAGTGCCGCAGCTATGATGCAGCCGGAACCCCTCTCATGCACACGCTGTAGTCACACACTGAAAATAAAAGCCTATTTAGAAAATAGAGGGATTCTCTCAGCCGAGGTTATAAGGGGCTTTTAATTTGAAACAAATTCAGGAAGTGTTGAGTTTGAAATGACGGCGCAATGCATTAACATTATCAAGGCAACGGGAGCGGATGAAAAGTAAAAAAAATCTAAAGATACAGATATATATATATATATATATATATGTCCGTAACACGACGTGTTGTTGCTTCAAGAGCTGACACTTTTGACCCCTGTGATACATGACGTGTCTACGCACGCACGTCTGATTAGCAGAGTTAGCATAGCGATGCTACGTGTCACACGTCTGTAACACGACGCGTTGTTACTTCAACAGCTGACACTTTTGACCCCTCTGATTACATGACGTGTCTACGCACGCACGTCTAATAACCACACGTCTAGGCATGTGCAGGCATTGCATGCACATTGCATGTGTAACAAGTACACGGTGATGCACGCGAAGTAAGTACACGGTGATGGTTGCACACGCAATTTACACATATCAAGTACACAGTGAATGCAGCGTGTGTGTGTTCGCTGATACGTTTGACCCCTCATAGTGTGTGTGTGCGTGTGTGTGTGTGTTATATCAACACGTGTGGTTCTGGACATGAGCAGCTGCACATTTAACAGCCACACATCACCGACAGTCCGCTAACATTACTCTTTGTAGTCACGTAGGCATGTGAATTACAGCGTTTCATTGCAAAGAATGCATGTAACGGGTACACTTGCGCTGTTTCTCCGCCATCTTGTTCAAATGAGTCAGATGTAGGGGGCGGGTATTTATACGTCAGAGCCTCAAGATGAAAAAGACTTCCTGTTAGGAACCTCTCGTGTTTCCTTACTCATCGCACCTAACAAATCCCTCCTAACGCCTAATGCTAACTCCTTACTGGCAGGAATAAGAGACATGAGACAGCTTTAAAGATGGCGGACCCCGAACGACTTCCAGTTCAAGTCAGGAGTTAGGAGTTAGCAGTATACAATTAAGAGACTTGGGATGCAGCCATGGACTGGGACAATCGTGCCATCTTCCCTTATGACAGTGACAACAGTGGTCGGCTGGTCAGCGACCAATATGTGTTAAATTACTTAAGTTAACTTGCATGCTTTAAATTTAAGCTAAATATGTCCTGCAGAGGCAGAATAATTTGTGGGGGGTTTTTATTCAATTATGTCTTATGTTGTTTGTGCTGTATACTGTGTGTATACAAGCTTGCAGGGAGGCTACTGTATCCATTCATTTGTCTGTTCATTTGTAGTGTATGGATTTGTCCTGCATTTATTTCAGTGTGCAGACATGTGGGGTATATCATATACAGACCTTTGAATGTGTATTTATTCTTGTGTTGTATAATATGCTTTGATTTCGTGCTTTCTATCTTGTAGAGTCACTGTGTGACTTCAGGAACATCATGTTACTCTTTGATGTGTATTTATATTTATATGGGATGTGTATTTTATATATAGTCTGTGGGAAATTGTAAATTATCTAATGATTGCAAAATTATCTAAAATCATCATTTATCTAAAATGATTGCAATTAATGATCACAAATGTTTAAATAATGACAGTGGGTCTGGTTGAATGTGATAACAATGTGCAGTGTGCAGTGGAATAACAATTGATATCCATTTGTGGTGACTGCTGACTGAGGTAAGGGATGAGATTAAATAGATCCTGGAACTTAGCCTGGTCTGGAGCAGGCTAGCTCCACAGAATAAATCTCCATGGTAACTTATGGTAACATATCCCGCTTTCCACTATCCCGCTTTTGTGCAGCCGGATCACGGATAAATTGAGCCAGGATTACCAAGATATCCCGGCCTAATCCCTTATCCTAGTGCGATAGGCCCCAGGCCCCAAGAGCACGGCCGGGAGCTCCAATGGGAGACAAACAAAACAGGCAGCAAATTTTTATTTATTTATTTTTTTTAGAGGGAGAGAGGTAGGACCCAACCACCACGCCTCCAGAGAACCAGGCACGGAGCCCCCTCTCACCTCCACCCTCTCAACCATTCCAGTTAAGCCCCTCCCCTCCGCCTTTATGTTATTATAGCAATAGTTGTGATGGTCATATGATAACAATAATAATAACAACAACAATAATAATAATAATTATAACAATCATAATCATGATCACAGTCATGATCACACTGTAGTTTATGTAGTTTAGCACTCAAAAATATATATAAAAAATGGTGTACTGGAGTCCAGAGACAAAAATTAGTTCAAATTCCAAAAGGCTGCAGAATTTGTATGTTCACAGGTAAAAATATGAATGTACAGTAAATATGTTTCCTTACAAAATGAGACATTAAGTCATCAGTGATATTTACCTGTGGACACACTCCCTCCACTGCATCAACAACTACAATGGCACCGTCACACAGCCTAACAGCAGTGGAAACTTCTGAGGAGAAGTCGACATGACCAGGAGAGTCGATCAGGTTTAGCAAGTACTCCTGATCTCCTAAGGAGACAAAAGGCAAATAAATACTATTTAGAGACTTATCTAAATTTAAAAAAAGAGGTCTGACCTTTGACCTTTTGGATATAAAATGTCATCACTTCATTATTTTATCCTGTTAGACATTTGTGTGAAGTTTTGTCACAATAAGCATACAAATTCTTATTATGGCCAAAAACATATTTTGTGAGATAACCCCAAACACCAAAATCTAATCAGTTCATCATCGAGTCCAAGTAGATGTGTGTGCCAAATTTGAAGGACATCCCTCAAGCCATTCTTGAGATATTGTTTTCAAGAGAATGAGATTGATGCAAGGTCACACTGACACTCCTATATAGTGGCAGGAACCAACAGGAGGCCATCACATGACCCAGATAATGACATGACTGGTGAAAGAAATAGGAAATAATGAAAAATAACAAGTTAATAAAAAACATAGAGTAACATGAGATGAGATACCCAGGACAAAATTTAGTAAGATGGGAACTGAGCTTGAACAAAATGTCTTATTTGAAAATATCAAAGAAGGTTGTGTTCAGATAGAGCGTATTGGTCTTTCATGTTCTGAAAGCTAGAGAAAACATCAGATTCACAGAGGTCTCTAATACAATTAAGTCCGTTTTGTTCCCATATAAGGAAAGCACAGTGTAATACAGACACAAATGGTAACTGTGAGTAGTTAACTGAGTGGAAGACAAAATGATCTCCAAAACGCCTTAAGTTAAAGATGAAACATGCTATTCAACATGTTAAGCAAGGTAAGTGTATTTTTTTTTTTTTTTTTTTTTTTGTAAATTTTAGAGTGAAAAAAGGATAGGAGCACCATAAAAAAGTTTGGCAGTCCAAGACATTTGAGCTCTCAGACAACTTTTAACAGGGTCTCAGACCTTAATAAGCTTGTTAGGGCTCTGGCTTGTTCACAGTCCTCAATAGGGAATGCCAGATGATGCAAATTCCAAAGCTTTACACATAATCTGACTCCTGAAACCTTGTCCCAACAATCAGCAGCCATGGGCTCCTCTTAACAGCTGCCTAGCACTCTGAAAACTAAAATAACTGATGCCCACAAAGCAAGAGAAGGCTACAAGAGCATAGCAAAGTGTTTTCATGGAGCTGTTTCCTCAGTTTGTAATGTAGTGTAATTAGAAATGGCAGTTAACATGACCTGTGGATGTCAAGTTGAGGTCTGAAAGACAAGATAAAATTTCCGAGAGAGCCCATTGTACAGTTGCAAGAAAGGCAAATCAAACCCCCCATTTTACTGCAAAAGACCTACAGTAAGATTTATCAGACTCTGGGGTGGTGGTGCTCTGTTTTACTGTGCAGCAACACCTGCACAAATATGACCTTCATGGAAAAGTCATCAAAAGAAAACCTGTCTTGTGTCCTCACAAAATTCTGCATCAGAGGTTTGCACAACATCTGTAAAAAAGCTGAAGATGAAGAGAGGACGGCTTCTACAACAGGACAATGATCCTAAACACACAGTGGACTACCTCAAGAGGAGCAAGCTGAGGGTTTTGCCATGGCCCTCACAGGCTCCCAGCCTTAACATCATTAAAAATCTGTGGATAGACCTCAAAGAGCAGTGCATGCAAGACAGCCCAAGAATCTCACAGAGCTAGAAGCCCTTTGCAGGATGAATGGGTTAAAAACCCCCAAACAAGAATTTAAGACTATTAGCTGGATTCCAAAAATGTCTAGAGGCTGTGATACTTGCCAAAGGGGGCACTACTAAGTACTGGCCATACAGGGTGCCCACAGTTTTGCTTCAGGCCCTTTTCCCTTTTTTATTTTGAAACTGGGAAATAATGAAATTAAAAACTAATCTTGCTTAAAATACTGAAGAAAAGTGTCATCTTTAACAATCTGCCTTTTGGAAATCGGGTCATCTTTTACTTGCTTAGCTATTCACAGTGAACCAAATTTTGATCTGGGGTATTTAAATTTTTGCATGCCACTGTACATCCAACCTGCCTCATAACCTCAGACCATGTGTAAGCACACAAGCTCAGAAATGTGCAGTGTTATCACAACACAATGCCACAGAGGGGCTGTATGACAACATAAAAAAAACCTATCACAGTAACTTTTTTTCATATTGATTAATATCATTATTTATCATGATATTTAATTTAATAATGCTGCCAGTTTGAAGAGTATTCTGATAATGACTGAAGTCTGAAGAAAGCCAGTGTTTCCCATACATTGATGAGACTATGGCGGCGCTTTTAATAAAAAGACAAGGTATAGCTCTGTTCTACAGGCCTAGATATGAAGCGTCCGTAGCGCCAAATGATATAACGGTAGTTTCTAAAGAGTTAAGACTTAAAAAGAAATCAGCAGCAGCGGGCATATTTCAGCAGCGGCGGTGCATATAGGGGAAACACTGGCCCTCCAGAGACAGATCAGTACGTTGGTCATTTTTCTATTGATTACTGAAATGTTTAACCACTAATCCTTAGCCATATTTTAAAGGGAAATTTCGGTTTATTTCAACCCATCTCCGATCATCCTAAATTTGTTTCAAGTCACTAGTGACATAGAAATAATAGTTAGCATGTTAGCCGTTAGCCAAGATACAGCCGTAGCGTCAGACCTGTTAAAACTTAAGTGAACGGGCATCCTTTCAAGTGCAAAGTTAGTGCACTAAACAAGCTTTTTCTCCACAAAAAACGCCTCATATCGTTAGGATAAATGTCAGAGAACATGTAAACGTGTTGTCTTACCTTACCAGTGTGGTGCCATGTTTGTTGTTTACCATTTAGCTAAGGCTGCAACCGGTCCCATTCCTTGCAACAGAGGTATTCCTCTTCTGTGGGCATTGGGGTACAGCATTCACAGGTAACGTTACACCACCGATCTCCAGAGCTAAATCCTTCCAGCTGCCATTCCTCCTCTGTCGTCCTCTAACATTACCTGTTGCGCCTCTCTCTCTCCTCCTCCTCCGTTCAGGCTACTGTCCGGTTCTGCCTTCCAGCTGTTGCTTCTTGTTCAGGCACACTATGAGATCATTGCTTGTTCTCGCGATATCTCGGCCGCGCTTTGGAAAGCAGAGCTACATTGTAAACAAACATGGCAGTACATCCGTAAGGTAAGACAACACGTTTACATGTCGTTTTCTATATGTTCTCTGACATTCATCCTAACGATATGAGGCAGTCTTTGTGGAAAAAAGCTTGTTTAGTGGACTAACTTTGCACTTGAAAGGATGCCCGTTCAATTACGTTTTAACAGGTCTGATGCTACGGCTGTATCTAGGCTAACGGCTAACATGCTAACTATTATTTCTATGTCACTCGTCACTTGAAACAAATTTAGGACGATAGGAGACGGGTTGAAATAAACCGAAATTTCCCTTTAACCAGCCGTTTAAAGCACTCTCTCTCTCTCCTCCTCCATTCTTCAGTTTCACGAAGCTCTTTGTCAGTGTATTCTGGCTCAAATAAATAAGGGCGGCCATTGCCTCTCATTGTGGAAAGCCTATATATTAACATTCCACATTTAGGTGGTCTTCAAAGTTGTTGTCTTACCTTACCGTGTGTTTACCTTTTACCTCTGCTTCCCAAAGCACGGCCAAAACATCACGAGAACAAGCAGCGATCTCATACCGTGCCTGAAATCTCGCGAGAACACGCCACAGCAGAACTGGACAGTAGCCTGAAAGGTTCTTTCATTTATTTTATGAAAGACTTATAGAATAATGGTTGACTTTTTGCCAGACTTTGACTTTGTGGAGGAGGAATTTGATTTTGCAGAGTTTTATGGCCGCCGTTATTTATTTGAGCCAGAATACACTGACGAAGAGCTTCATGAAATTGAAGTACGGAGGAGGAGAGAGAGAGAGGCGCAACAGGTAGAGGACGACAGAGGAGGAATGGCTGCTGGAAGGCTTTAGCTCTGGAGATCGGTGGTGTAACGTTACCTGTGAATGCTGTGCCCCAGTGCCCACAGAAGAGGAATACCTCTGTTGCAAGGAATGGGACCGGTTGCAGTTGTGTGATTTTCTCCATGATAATAATTTATTTGAGGAATTTCAGTCAGGATTTAGAGTGCATCATAGCACTGAGACAGCACTAGTTAAAATTACAAATGACCTTCTGATTGCTTCAGACAAAGGACTCATCTCTGTACTTGTTTTATTAGATCTTAGTGCGGCGTTTGACACTATTGACCATCAAATACTACTGCAGAGACTGGATCACTTAATTGGCCTAAAAGGTTCTGCACTAAGCTGGTTTAAATCTTATTTATCTGATCGTTTTCAGTTTGTTGACGTCCATAATGAATCATCCTTACGTACCAAAGTTTGTTTTGGAGTTCCGCAAGGTTCTGTGCTCGGACCAATTCTATTTACTCTATATATGCTTCCTTTAGGTAAGATCATTAGAAATCACTCTATAAATTTCCATTGTTATGCAGATGATACACAGTTGTATTTAAGTTGTATTTAGTAAAATATATCCTGAAGTCTGTTTCATTGCCTCTGCTGTGGGCTCTGCTCTGAAGTTTTGCTGCCATGTGAGTGAAGCTTAGCCCCACATTTCTGTGGACAGGCCGTGGCGCAAACAAACAGGCAGCAGACTGACTGGCTGTGGTCACATTTATTTATGATCTGTGACAGACCTCAAGATACATTTTAGTGTGACCCCTATCAAGACCATTTCATCACCCAGCCCTATGCTACAGATGTATCAAGTTTTGAAGGAGAGTGCCATTGGCATGCTAACTGCACAAATGTCCACCAGAGCTGTTGACTCTGAACTGAATGTTCATTTCAGTACAATAAGCCTTCTCATATGTTGTTTTTGTGAACTGTGACAGTCTTGTTATATTCTCTTCACTACTCACAGTCAGCTCAGCTGCCTGTTGCACTAGACTCACCTCCAGTGGCGCATGATGTGCACTACATGCAAAACATTCTCATTACAGCCTGAAGTTAATAGGAAGGAGAGCATCTGTATTTTTGACAGAATTTAAAGTCATACTATCGGGATTTCTGAATACCCTTGTATGCCGCCCAAGCCTACTTTGACCTATTTTATATCACAAACAAAACATGTTTTTCTGTTAAAAAAAAAAGTAACCTTATAAAGTAGGACAGAGATAGATAGCAAGTGGGCTACTCATCCATGTTTTAAGTGGTTATGTCTCTAGTCTGATCTCGAGCAAACAGCTGATGGCCCTATGGTTTGTTTACATGTAGTAAGCCTAACAGAAGTGCATATTTATATATTTCATATATAAGTGCCCTACAGTGATAGAATCCAACTGTATAAAATATTTAAGTGTGGATTTTACATCAGGGCTGGCAAAAGTGGCCTTACCATGTCTGTAATGCAGAGAGATGGCACTGGACTTCATGGTTATTCCTCTGATCTGTTCATCCTCCCTGCTGTCCAGATACCTCAGCTGGTAATAGAACACACCACCATTAAACACAAATAATGACATAACATCTAAACAACATAACAGTCAAAAAGGTCACTGTAGTATATAAAGCCACTTACCTTCCCAGCCAGTCGACCTGATATGATACCATTACTTGCCACTAAGCAGTCAGCCAGAGTAGTTTTGCCTGCAAAGATGCAGACAGTTCCAAATAACTTTACTACCTTACAACACACACTTTTACCTTAACATGTTAACTGATGCCAAAACCTTGGAAATTTATTTACAAAAACAACCTTTGATTCAGCCTAAAATGTGAAGACTCTGTTTTATAACATTTTATCCATAATGTCTTTGAGTTTTGGACTGTTTGAGACGTTAATGGATAACTTCAGCATTCTTCAACCTGAACCCTATTCTTCCATGTATATGTGTCTAAGAGACTTATGTGAACAACAATTTTTGAAATTGGTCCACTATTTAGCAAGAGGGCAGGAGCTGGCAATAGTGCAACAGGCTGCAATGTAACCATATGTGGCAGCTGAACACTGTCACTGTTTCTCCATTAAAAGTGGTTATTTTCAGCACAGAGTGAGTGTCACTTCACCTCTCACTTGATCCAGTCTGTTTGTTATTGCCTTGTTAAACAGAAATTTCTTTTTAAAACATCATGAGATGTCACTTGTTGCAGGAAAACAACAGTAGAAATATGAGTGAGATTTGGAGAGAGTGTAATAACCAGAGAAGGTTACAGTAAATTTAGTTTAGAGTTATAAGAAAGATTTTCAGTGTCATCGATGATTATTTACCCAATTTTAACAATGTGGATGAGGCCCCATTATTTAAGCCAGAGTATACGGATGAACAGCATATGAGAAGGGAGAGAGAGAGACAACAGGCAGCGGAGGGTGAACAAGGTGCTGCAAGGCCATGAAGCTGGGAGACTGATAGTCCTCCAGTGGGTACTGGGACCCTGTGCCTAAGAGGAAGAATGCCTCTGTAAGCACAGAAAGAGTGGTTCTTGTTTGTGCATTTCCGAACTGTGCCAAGAAAATGAAGAGCTACAGGGTTTATTTTCCTAAGGAAAACTGCTGTTCCAAGAGTGGATTTACCTGTTGCAGACGAGTGGGGGCAGGCTAATGCTATAAGCTTAAGTCAGGGTTCCTACACATTTGGAATTTCAAAATTCCATACTTTTCCAGACCCTAATTTCCAGACTTCTCAGCGTTTTGTTTTGTTTTTGTTTTTTTCAGAGAATATGCGACATCTGAGTAAATATATCAGTGTATCATATTTCACATCATATTTAATTATTCTTAATAGGCGATTGTAGCCAAGTACCATAATGGCATGCAAATAAAAACTCAGGTATAAACTCAAGATAGATTTTAGTGTGACCCCTATCAAGACCGTTTCATCACCCAGCCCTATGCTACAGATGTATCAAGTTTTGAAGGAGCGTGCCATTGACATGCTAACTGCAGGAATGTCCACCAGAGCTGTTGACTGTGAACTGAGAGTTCATTTCAATACCATAAGCCTTCTCATATGTTGTTTTTGTGAATTTGGCTGTACGTCCAACTGTCCTCACAGCTACAGACCACATGTAAAAACACCAGCCCAGGACCACCACATCCAGTGTCTACACCTGCAAGATCGTCTGAGACCTTTAACTTAACTAAGGTGAGCATCAGTGCGTTGTTAACTCAGCTTAAAACACACTTCATTCAAACTTGACAGACTAAAACTCACCAAAACTGTCTTGGCTAGTCTTGTTAGCACTTTAATTAGTTATTCAGTTCACCATGAGTAAGGACAATAAGAAAAATATGCCACAGTTAAAATGCTCAAAATTTAGGACAATTGCACTCTACTGATCCATTTAAATGATCTCAATTAAGAAATGGTCCAGATCACAAACCACTATACTTAGACTAGTCAAATCTGGACTAGATTAACATGGAGACTCCAGAGACTCATTAAAACACAGTTTCTGATTTGTGAAACCTTTATTCTATTTGTGAAAATGCAAAAAAGGGTGATTACACTGCTTTCTTTCCCATCCAGACCACATTAGACTAGGTCCAGATCACAAACCACTATAGATAGACTGGTCAGACCACAATCACGAGCAGTAAGTGGAATAAAACTTGTTCATGTCAGCCTCTTCTACTTTCTACTGGGTTGTGGCAATACTATAAATCATTAACACTGCCATTTTCACAAATAGAGTAAAAGTTTCACAAATCAGAAACTGTGTTTTAATGAGTCTCTGGATTCTCCATGTTAATCTAGTCCACATTTGACTAGTTTAAGTATAGCCTAGTGGTTTGTGATCTGGACCATTTCTTAAAAGGTCATATGTATAACGTTAGCTGTTTCATCAAAATGAATATTTAAAAAAAAAAATAATAATACATCCATAGAATGTCTAGAAAGGTGTAGAATTACAGTCTATATTTTCCTGAAAGAAATAATTACAGTAGAGAAATAATTGTTTTAGAAATTTTGACGGGCCTGAAATATGTCAATATTTTGATTTGGTTATGTTGGTTACGGGGGGGGGGGGGGGGTTCAGGCTTGCCAGATTGTGATAGCTGCAGAGGTATGGCATCATAGTATCTAATAATTACACTGCACCTAGATGAACTATGTTAAGAAAAAGTTAAAATGTTGGCTAATTTCAGATAGTTAACCTGATACTCTAGAAACGGCGTTTTTGGGACGGTAACGTTAGTTTTTTCGGCTTGTTGTAAAAAAAGAGTCATAAAAAGACACATCTACTGAATATATCAAATATCTAGTAAAGCTGAACTAGTAATGACACTGCACCTAGATGAAATATGTATATATGTAAGTAAGGATGATGGTTAATTTCAGATATTTTAGCAAGTTCTCTAGAAACGGCATTTCTGGGACTGTGATTCTTCCGGTTGTAGAGTTGTCAAATAGTGTCGTAAAAAAGAAAATCTACTGAATATATCAAATATCTAGTACAGCCGAACTATCATATTATTATTATTATTATTATTGGTGGTGGGAAATTATAAGAGGAATATAGAAATACAGAAATGAGAGTGATTAAATATCAAAATAAAAAAAGGGATCAAGACCGTTTTTTAAATGTTCTATTTTTGACCTGCGCACTAAATGAAATATTTGAAAAAGAAGTCGAAATCTGTTTTTTGTTGGACATTGAAAAACAAATAATGAAATAACAAATAAGTTTTTCTGTTTTATTATTTTTTCATTCTTAATTGAAATTCAAATGAACGAATGGTACATGGACCCTTAACGCTACACATGAAAGCACAACAGGATAATGGCATAAACAATCGATCAATAAATGATAAGGAGGCAGAAAATATCAACCGATTCAGCACTGATATAACAAATCTTTAAAGACTGATTACCCATTTTCATCAATTGACATTCATAATAATAAAATAAGTGACATGAACAGGCTGAAACTAAATATGACTGTGTGTGCATGGTGGAAAAATATTAAGGCTGTCCCAAACAATTATTTTTCTAGCAATTAATCTAATGATTAATTTTTCGATTAGTTTAGCAATTATTTTTTGTATTATCAATTATTTCTCCATTATTTAATTAATGAGGCAATTTAAATAATATGAACACCAAAACATTTCTTATTAACATCAACATTCATTGAAACATCAGTGTTTCCCCTACCATTTTATTAGGGGGGGCGCCCCACCCCACCCCCCCTTGCAGGTCAAGTTAATTTAATTTTATTTTATTTTCTTATAGCCCCAGATCACAACAGAAGTCATTTAAGGTTACCTTTCCTATAGAACAGGTCTATACCTGTTCTGCCCCAATGCGCACACATACACACACACACAAACACACACACACAAACACGCACGCACACACGCACACAGACACAGGTGAGCACACTAGAGCGCAGTTCGGGTTGCATTTTCCTGACCGAACCCGACCCGAGTGAGACAATTATAATCGTGCTGGGCCCAAACCCGCAGCACGGTGTAGGTACTGAATGTGTCCGGGCTGCCAGATTTGTCCGGGGTCCTGCAACTTCTGATGACGCGACATACTATCATTGGAAACAGCGTTATGCAGGAGGGAAAACAGCGTTAGTGGCAGGATGGCGAACAAGTCTAAAAGGATGGAGAAAGATCGGGAAAATTTTAATTTCTATGTTGAATTGGGACACTATATTGAAAATAACACGTACCACCAACTTACAATGACATGCTATTATGTTTATTTATTTTTCATACTGTATATAGATAGCCTACACATAAATATAGCGTATGATACACTAACCCTGGATTTGTGAAACATTGTACATTGATTTGTGAAACTCCCTCCGACCCCGAGCCGATCTAACAGTAATCTCTTATGTTTCTTATGCATTTTTTAGCCGTTTTATTATTAGCTGTTAGCCATTAGCTTAATGCTAACTTACAAGACGGCTAATCCGAACGAGCCGATCTCTTAAGAAGGCTAATCCGAACCGAGCCGATCTCGTTAATGTTTGCTGCTTGTCAAGTTAATGTTTTAATACTTCATTCAGCATACAGCTGAAGAGAAAACTTTCGATTTATTATTTTTTATTTCTCTCCTCAAACTCTCTACAACCATTTCCTCAAACTTCCAGCCACAACCATGGCTACAACCAATCAGGACTTGTGACTGCCATAAAGCCAATCATAATGCGTGACATCATCAGTTAGCTCGGGACCCCGGAAAAATCTGGCAACCGGGACACATTCGGTACATACAACGGCACTGTGCATACAGTCAGTGGAGTGAAGCCTGTGTTGCGTTCAGGCGTTGTCATGTAAATAACTAACTCCAGCACTTTAGGCCATAGCACAATAGCACAGTACTGCTGCTGCACGCCGCCATTTTTTGTCTGAACCGTCGGGTCAACATATTTACGTAGTCGATGACGTTGATGACGTTGATGACATCGACGCGTCGCCCCAGCCTTAAAAAATATATTCATGCTTCAGTATTATATGACCTATAAGAACAATTTTATGCTTGCATTTGCCTATGCCTAAACATCAAGCAGATACTTACTGGCAGTGAATGAACATAGTAACATAAGTTATTGTAAGAGATAAGAGATAATCATTTGTTATTCCCACAGTGGGGAAATCTGCAGTGTTACAGCAACAAAGGGGAGAGTCTAATACCAAGAGGCATCAGCAAGACTGAATTAATATATGGGCAGCAAAGGCCTCATTTACATTGTTCAAAATCAGGTAAATTATCATCCATGACAGTAAAAATCTTTTGAATAACACTAAACTACTCTTGTTATCATACTCTTTCCAAATATCACACACCTCTCCAGTAACAAGTGACATCTTGTGAGATTTCAGAACCAGACCTCTGCTTGATGACCCAATAGCAAACAGGCTGGATCAAGAGTGACACTTCAGACAGTTAAAACAACAATCTGAGCCGCTCCATCCACCAAAATAACCACTTATGATGGACATACAGCGATGGTGTTCAATTACCCTATATGCTTACACTTTTACATGCTGAAAAATGCTCGAACTATTCTTTAACTTCAGCTGTGGGAAACTGTAATGTCAACTCTTTTTGTTTGTTTCTTTGTTCTTTACTACTTTGACATTTTATATACTGAACGATATATCAATAGATGAAATCATAATTAGAACTATCATAATAATTTCTTCACAATGATCATAATATTTTTTCTCCTAATCAATGACATCATGTTCAAACAAAACAGTTGAAAGCACTGGACTCAATGTGACATGCATACATTTAAAGGATCTTAAGTCTGTCTTGTTTATGTGGAGATAATGATGCTGTGATAACTGTATCCATAGATTAAGTTAAATTTAAATTAAGTCTAATTTCTCTACATTTCAAGTTTTTTTTTTATCAATAACAATAATAACTACAAATGTTTTTGTTATACAATGTACCTGCATATATCTGAAAAACTGTTAACAGTCAGTGGTTGCACCTGTATGATTGGGAAACTGACAATGCAAAAGTTATTAAAGCTGAAACTTTATGTAAATGTGTGTTGTCTGTCATGTCAATTTTACTAAGGAGAAGCAGGGAAGACTGGAGACGGCTGCAACATGTGACGGTTGCAACAGCTCTTATTCTCCAATCAGAGTGATGACACTCATACTGCACATGCTCAGTTCGACCCTCTCCCCCATCGGGGAGACAGAAGACACATTCAACATTCAATGCTGCTGCATTTATTGTAATAAAAATGTTTTGGAGGTATGAGAGTACGTTTTTTTCAAGAGCAGTTTTTTCTTATACTGTCCTGACTTTTGTATGAATTAATCAAAACTTACTAAGTTAATTTCATATTAACGTAACCTAATTATTGTAATGATCCATTAGTAAATATTAAGCCATTTTTCTTTATTATTCACTGAATAAAACATCTAAAAGTAGCAATTGTATTCTGTTTGATTTTCAGAGTACCAAAAGTGAGGGCGAGGGTTACTAACAGAGAGGTTCCCCACAAACAAAACTCAGTAATCGAACTAAGTGATTAATATTACTAAATCAATAAATATAGAGTGCTCCTGGAATGATGTTTTTCTGTTGGCTGACACAGAAGTTACCATCTTACTGGTTCCCTCATCACAAAGCCAATTGAATTTTTCCATTAGAAGCTGGATTATTGCACAAGATAAATTCTGTGGCAAACAAACATTATACTTACACGTTTTGTTCAACAAGATAATCTTCACAAATGAACACCACTTTCATAATTGCTGAAGTCTAAATGTAATCACCATAAGTAAAAAGCTAACATTAGGCTATAAACAAAAAGGGATGGGATAAAATAATCGATTCATCCAATTCAAATCAATCGTCTTTTGAATGACCCAATATCAATTCATAAAATCCAACATCAGTCTTTTAATATGTGCTTTTTCCTACAGATGTGTGAACCCTGTTAATGTCGCCAGTAGTTATTAACGTCCATAGTACTGACAAGCTCTGACATTACCAGCACTTTTATCTGTAACTGTTAGCTTACTTGGATATGTTTTGGTGTAATTTATTATCGTGCTGCAGCAGCCTCCTGCTGTCTGTGTGTCAGGGCTGCTGCGCCCCTTTTACACACACACAGATACACAAACACTGAAAGGAGATGCAGACTCTCTTCCTGGCGGTGGAGACAGAGAAGTGAAGATAATTTGAGCTGATGACTATGCTTGTTACTGTGAGTGCAATAAAACCTTCACAAGGAAAACGTTTGTACTTTAAAATATCACTTTTCTACATGTTTCCATGTTGCTGAACAGGTGTATTGATAATCTGCTGTCCAAAGTCTTTTGTTCAGTGCTGCTAATATTATGTTATAAAAAAGCACAGAGCCCTTTCCAGCTAATAGCAAACTGTTACGAACAAGCTGAAACAACAACATATGAACAACAATATATATATGTCTCATGGTTTAGTTTAGTTTGCCACCAGTCTTAAAACGTACCTGTGGCAATGTGACCTGCAGGTAATGAATCTCTCCAGTAGCAGAAGGACGAGCAGAGAGGACAGGAGGACAGATTAATACTTACTGATGTCTGTGTTCTTTATTCTTTCTAAATTGTGATGTCAGGATTATAATTTATTTCATTTACATTTTAGATTTGTTTCCAGTGAGATATTGAGTTTATATAGTGACTTGCTGTTTTAATATTACTGCTGCTGCTCTAGAAACATTTAGTCAAAGAATATTCAGCTTTATTCCTGTTTGAATTTATTCTTTTTTAAAATAATTCCTTGGACAATTTACAGTATCAGTTCTCTGAGAATCTCTTTCACATTCTAAAAAAAAATTAGTATTGTACCTGAAATATCCCCAATCAAATCAGAAATCCAATTGGGACATTGTGAATCAAAACTGAATCGATTCAGGGAATCAGTGAGGATACCCAGCCCTATAAACAAACGACACGAGCCTATCCCTGCAACAATGCATATTTTCAGCATTCTATGCTTAATGAGACAAAAGTTAAGTAATGAGATTTAATGTATTTTTGACATGTTACAACTGTTCCTTGAGTTGGGGTCAGGTGCAACATCTGGTGTCCGTTTCACAAAGCAGGTTCAACAAACTCTGAGTCTAATTCTGAACTCTGAGTTGATCTACTCTGAGATAGGAAACTCTGAGTTTCCGGTTCCAGAACAGCTGATTTGAATCAGTTTAATCAACTCGGAGTAGTTTCACCTGGAGTTAAGCGCGTGCGCCACAACTATAAAAAGCCAGCATCAATGGAGCCCGATTTCGACGAGTCACCATGGCAACGGGGACGGGGAGGGCTGCATTTTTCCCCCCACTAGCCGTTTACACGTTGCCGGCTATTTTCATAAACGGACATTTCACCGTCTCCGTTTTCAAAAAGATCTTCGTTTACACTTACCCGTGTATATATACACAAGAGCACGCCAAACCTGTAGGTGGCAGTGTAACGAGAAGCTCAAGCCTTCCATGTATCCATTGTCACCATAGCAACATAGGTCGCACTTTTGACACAGGCGCAAATTACGGCGCATACTGTGACGTCGGCTGCCTATAAATCCGTTTATCTCCGTTTATCTCAGTTTACATGCAAACACGCAACCGGAGTTTTCCAAAATCTCCACTCTGGCCGGAGTTTTTAGAAAGACTCGTTTTCAGAGGAGAAATCTCCGTTTGCGTGTAAACGAAGGGCACAAATGAAGGAAGATGTCTCCGTTTATCAAAATCACCGTGTAACGTGTAAACGGCCTCTGAATGCGCTCATACGGCGAGTTTGAACACGTTTTCAAAAAGAAGTGCAACACCGCTGCAGCTGCAAAAGAGAGGGAGACGGTGTGGGAGAATGGCTAAGTTTAAATGTAGTCTTTGCAATCACAATAATATTACAGGGGAAAACTGCTTGAATGGTAGCCTATTAATTTATTTCATTTAGGTGCAATCCCGTGGGGGAGAAGCGCACTTGGCAGCAGTTTAGGATGAAATATAAAAACATTGTTCAAACAGGTAAGACCTCGGCATAATCTCATGGAGGTACCTCATTTTGATCATGTTTTACATTGCAAAGTAAATATTAAGTGGCTGTTTGACTGTGCCGTTGTTTTATCCCCAACACAATGCTGTTTTCACACACATAAATATCTTCTCATCTATATTATGTTCTGTTAAATAATTAAGCGTATTTAAACTAACACAGACTTCTAGTCAGCCAACAGAAAGATGCCCGTAAAACGAACACACTTTTCTGACCGCCCTGCATACAGTTGCCTTACTCAAGTGCTCAGCGTCTCCAACATTGTACAAAAAAACTTCCATTTGCAAAGAAACGCAGCGCACACAGTATCTGCTGGGATGTGAGAGCATGACTACGATTAGTAATGTTGCAAATGTAAGGACGGATTAGATTGTGTATGTAGATGATGGACTGTGACGTGAAACAGTACAGCTCAAAAAGATAACTGTCTGGAAATCCTAAAACATCTATGCGCGGTCTGATAACCATCTCCCGACGAATATTTAATTCTCTGCGCAGTAATGCTGCACCTTCATCCACAGGATCGTTATCAAAAGGACATGCCATGTTAGTGAAAAAAGTCGCCACCTACTGTGCCTAATGGACTTCTAATATACTGACTCTGATTTTTTAAATGATTTTTTTAAATGACAGACGGCAGAACTAGGCTACGCCAAAACTCGCCTGCTGACTGAATGAATGAGGAAATCAAATGGAGTGTGTGGTTCTGAAAGAGGGCGGAGACAGCTAGAAACTCGAGGTTCATTGAGAAAAACCTTGTCCTGACCAGGTTAGGTTCAGAGAGTCTGTTACTACGGTAACTGACCGAGAGCTTAAGTTACCTCTCTCTCTGAAACAGGCTAGAGTTACCCCTCTTTCTCTAGTTTGAGTTACCTCCCTTTTTGAAACGGAAAACTCAGAGTTTCCCTCATTTCAGGGTTAACAGACTCTGAGTTTTCACTAAACCTGCTTTGTGAAACGGACCCCTGACTTCTTTCATTCAAATAAATATTTATCAATCAATCAATGTCATATGTAATCATGTTTAAATTAGGGGTGAGAATCACCAGAGGATTCACTATTCCATATTATCGTGATATTTAAGTCAGAAGACAATATTACTGCGATTTTAAACATGTACTGCGATTTTAAACATGTTGCTATATATTACTTATTTAACTGTAAATTATGTCCCCATAGGAAAACTCTGTTGACATCTTTTTTATTTAATAATAGAGTTTTCAGTCTGTTCATCTCACTTCAGTCATTTTTGCAAAAGCAAAATGTATCTAGTGGACTGAAAAAGCAATTGATTTCATTATTCTAGTGGACTACCTAATTTTAATTTGTATTTGTCATATTAATAATTCATATGATAAAAAAAATCGATACTTGTCACTGTGTGACCATACAATATTGTCACAGAAGAATATTGCCATACTATGCTGTATCAATTTTTCCCCCTATCCCTAGTTTAAATGGTTTGGGTAATTACCAGACATAAAAATGTGGTTAGCATAATCCAAATGGTCTCGGAGGAACTGAGAGAAATGTAAAACGTGTTGCAACTGTCCCCAGTCTCCCCTACTGAGTACTACCTTAGACAGGCAAATAAGTACTACCATCAGGTCTACCGTAAAGAACAGCGCAGAATCAGGGCTCGCTCCTGCTGATAAGCTGATATGTCAGCGTGTCTACTCACCGTGGTCGACATGAGCCAGAATGCACAGGTTTCTAATGTTGGCAGGGTTTCTCTGCAGTGCAATGATCTTCTCCAGGCTAGGGTGTCCCATGGCGAACACCTGAAACTAATGACAACGCTTCACGTGCAGCTGGTAGCTGCCGTAACCTGCTTTATACCTTAACGGTACGGTGGAGTGACACCGTGATAGTACAGTAACACAGTCTACCATACAGTAACGTTGCATTCAGTTATTTGTCATTTCAGGTTTGGCTTACTTCCAGGTTATTGCAAACGTCAGCGTCGGCAACGGGGTGTAAGTTGGTTGGAAAATAGAGTCTGAGTAACTGTGGTTTCAAAACATGGACTCTGTTAACAAGGGTAGGCTATCTTAACACAAAAGGTGAGAGTACACTGACTTCGTGCTAACAATAATGAACTGTGACAGATGATAGTGCTAACACTGTGGCTAGCCTACCGTTAATCCAGTCCTCTCATAGAAACTACAATAAGACCAAACGTGGTTTCTTAATCAATGTCTTCACACGACACCGCTATGACGTGCAACGCTGATGTGTCCAGTAAAATCCAACAAGGTTGCGAGAACATGCAGGTAGTTTAAAGACATGTGGACATTCTCAACTCACGCTGTTATCCCGGAAGTTGATGCGCATATTAACCCGTAGACGCCGCATCTACTGCCTGTGCGCGTCCTGCGCCGCCGCCATCTTGGATGGGTCTCGCTTCGCCTCCACAGTGTATTCACTTCTATTGAGGAAGGAGCTGTATGCACAAGTAAAATAGAATAACTCACTGAATTTTCAACTGATTTTCACGCGGTTCGGTTTGTTACAAATGGCACACATGTAGTTATGATACAGGATGTTTTCGTACATTAAAAATGCGGGATTTCATGTTTTAATACTTTCTGCAGATAGCAACAGCATGTTATTTAGGTCACAACACAGTTCTTTTATTCACCTCAACCCCAGAGTGGGATATATATATACAGTACAGGCCAAAAGTTTGGACACACCTTCTCATTCAATGCGTTTTCTTTATTTTCATGACTATTTACATTGTAGATTCTCACTGAAGGCATCAAAACTATGAATGAACACATGTGGAGTTATGTACTTAACAAAAAAAGGTGAAATAACTGAAAACATGTTTTATATTCTAGTTTCTTCAAAATAGCCACCCTTTGCTCTGATTACTGCTTTGCACACTCTTGGCATTCTCTCCATGAGCTTCAAGAAGTAGTCACCTGAAATGGTTTCCACTTCACAGGTGTGCCTTATCAGGGTTAATTAATGGAATTTCTTGCTTTATCAATGGGGTTGGGACCATCAGTTGTGTTGTGCAGAAGTCAGGTTAATACATAGCCGACAGCCCTATTGGACAACTGTTAAAATTCATATTATGGCAAGAACCAATCAGCTAACTAAAGAAAAACGAGTGGCCATCATTACTTTAAGAAATGAAGGTCAGTCAGTCCGGAAAATTGCAAAAACTTTAAATGTGTCCCCAAGTGGAGTCGCAAAAACCATCAAGCGCTACAACAAAACTGGCACACATGAGGACCGACCCAGGAAAGGAAAACCAAGAGTCACCTCTGCTTCTGAGGATAAGTTCATCCGAGTCACCAGCCTCAGAAATCGCAAGTTAACAGCAGCTCAGATCAGAGACCAGATGAATGCCGCACAGAGTTCTAGCAGCAGACCCATCTCTAGAACAACTGTTAAGAGGAGACTGCGCGAATCAGGCCTTCATGGTCAAATAGCTGCTAGGAAACCACTGCTAAGGAGAGGCAACAAGCAGAAGAGATTTGTTTGGGCCAAGAAACACAAGGAATGGACATTAGACCAGTGGAAATCTGTGCTTTGGTCTGATGAGTCCAAATTTGAGATCTTTGGTTCCAACCGCCGTGTCTTTGTGAGACGCAGAAAAGGTGAGCGGATGGATTCCACATGCCTGGTTCCCACTGTGAAGCATGGAGGAGGAGGTGTGATGGTGTGGGGGTGTTTTGCTGGTGACACTGTTGGGGATTTATTCAAAATTGAAGGCACACTGAACCAGCATGGCTACCACAGCATCCTGCAGCGACATGTCATCCCATCCGGTTTGCGTTTAGTTGGACGATCATTTATTTTTCAACAGGACAATGACCCCAAACACACCTCCAGGCTGTGTAAGGGCTATTTGACCAAGAAGGAGAGTGATGGAGTGCTGCGGCAGATGACCTGGCCTCCACAGTCACCGGACCTGAACCCAATCGAGATGGTTTGGGGTGAGCTGGACCGCAGAGTGAAGGCAAAGGGGCCAACAAGTGCTAAACACCTCTGGGAACTCCTTCAAGACTGTTGGAAAACCATTTCAGGTGACTACCTCTTGAAGCTCATGGAGAGAATGCCAAGAGTGTGCAAAGCAGTAATCAGAGCAAAGGGTGGCTATTTTGAAGAAACTAGAATATAAAACATGTTTTCAGTTATTTCACCTTTTTTTTGTTAAGTACATAACTCGAACATGTGTTCATTCATAGTTTTGATGCCTTCAGTGAGAATCTACAATGTAAATAGTCATGAAAATAAAGAAAACGCATTGAATGAGAAGGTGTGTCCAAACTTTTGGCCTGTACTGTATAAACACAATATACACAACAATACAAAACATAGTATAGCATATTAATAAATTTATTAATATATTTTAATAAAAAAAACTTGATTGTTGATTGAGTTTATTTCTCACACACACTCACTCTCTTTTATACCCACAGCCATCAGACTTCATAATTCTTTGTTAAACAGATGATCTTACAGACTTCTTTGAAATTTTCTTTGGGGATTAATAAAGTTCTTCTTATTCTTATTACACTGACTGCTGTGATCCCTCAAAAGTAGTAAAAAAAAACATTTTTAAATATTTACATAAACACTGAAATTAATTTTGGTATTTGTATTATAACTATCAAAATGGGACTGTGGTCAAGATAATTTGAAAAAAAGATACAGAAGGATGAGCAGCAGGGGATATTTGCAGCACAGCTGGTGGAAAAGTGAATATGCGCACAAAGGTGTGCTATACATAATATGCTATACTATGTTTTGTATTGTGTATATTGTGTTTATACAGTAGGCTGTGTTTATACAGTATATATATATATATATATATATATATATATATACACACATACATATGTATATATATATATATACAACATCCCTCTGTCCTTTGGACCCTCGCAGCGGATACGGAAAAACTCCCCCAAAAAAAACCTTTAACGGGGGAAAAAAACGGTAGAAACCTCAGGAAGAGCAACTGAGGAGGGATCCCTCTTCCAGGACGGACAGACATGCAATAGATGTCGTACAGAACAGATCAGCATAACAAATGAACAGTAATCTGTATGACACAGTGAGACAGAGAGAGAGAGACAGAGAGAGAGAGACAGTGACAGAGAGAGGTACAGGACAAATGACAGTAGCTTACAACAACATGAAAGTAATAATATTAATTAATATTAATATTAATAGGCTAATTAATATTACCTACAAGCTATTAAACATTATTCCACTCACATGACATGCAGGACAATTAATGATGGGCAAATGTGTTTGGTGTGTGTGTGTGTGCGTAGTATTATATCAGCACGTGTGGTTCTGGACATGAGCAGCTCCACATTTAACAGTCACACATCACCAACAGTCCGCTGAACAACGCAACGGATTGTGAATGAAATACAGACGTGCAATAGATGTTGTACAGAACAGATCAGCATAATAAATTAACAGTAATCCGTATGACACAATGGGACAGAAAGAGAGACAGAGAGAGAGAGACAGAGAGAGAGAGAGAGAGAGAGAGAGAGAGATGCAGGTAATGACAGTAGCTTACAACAACATTATTGAAAGTAATAATATTATAGTTATAGTTCTGGCTACTGTGGTACAATATGTTGAAAGTATATATTAATATCTGGCAGTATACATGTGTGACAATAATCATATCTGTATAATAACAGTAGAAGTATGACTAATGATGGCAGCAGCAGCAGCAGGAGGCATCTGGCAGGACCACGGCAGCAGCACAACCACACACATCACGCTGTCCAGGCACTGCTGCGATATGAGTTAATCTGAGAGACAGTGGAGCACAAAGGCTCCGGAGAAGAAGCCGAGTTAGTGACATCCAGAATGGCCGAGTTAGCAAGATGCAGTAATAGAATACGAAAGAGAGAGAGAGAGAGAAGGTGCCCGGTGTATTATAGGGGGGTCCTCCGGCAGACTAGGTCTAAGTCAGCCTAACTAGGGGCTGGTACAGGGCAAGCCTGAGCCAGCCCTAACTATAAGCTTTATCAAAGAGGAAAGTCTTAAGTCTAGTCTTAAATGTGGAGACGGTGTCTGCCTCCTGGACCGTAACAGGAAGATGATTCCACAGGAGAGGAGCCTGATAGCTGAAGACTCTGGCTCCTGATCTACTTTTGGAGACTTTAGGGACCGCGAGTAACCCTGCGTTCTCAGAGGGCAGTGTTCTGGTGGGATAATAAGGCACTATGAGCTCTCTAAGATATGACGGAGCTTGACAATTTAGAGCTTTATAAGTTAACAGTAGGATTTTAAATTCAATTCTGGATTTTACAGGGAGCCAGTGCAGAGAAGCTAAAACAGGAGAAATATGATCTTGTTTCTTAGTTCCTGTTAGTACATGTGCTGCTGCATTCTGAATTAGCTGGAGAGTTTTTAAGGACTTGCTAGAGCTACCTGATAATAAAGAGTTACAGTAATCCAGCCTTGAGGTAACTAAAGCGTGGACCAATTTTTCTGCATCTTTTCGGGTCAGGATAAGCCTAATTTTCGCAGTATTACGCAGATGAAAAAATGCAGTCCGTGAGGTTTCTTTTAAATGAGAATTAAAAGACAAATCTTGATCAAATGTTACTCCGAGGTTTCTTACGGTAGTGCTAGAGGCCAGAACAGTGCCATCTAGAGAAACTGTGTCATCAGATAAAGAGTCTCTGAGTTGTTTGGGGCCAAGAACAATAACTTCAGTTTTGTCTGAATTTAACATCAGGAAATTGGTGCTCATCCAGGTTTTTATGTCTGTAAGGCAGTTATGAAGTTTAGTTGATTGATTACTTTCTTCTGGCTTTATCGATAAATACAACTGTGTATCATCCGCATAACAATGGAAATTTATAGAGTGATTTCTAATGATGTTACCTAAAGGAAGCATATATAGAGTAAATAGGATTGGTCCAAGCACATAACCTTGCGGAACTCCAAAACAAACTTTAGTACGTAAGGATGATTCATTATGAACATCAACAAACTGAAAACCATCAGATAAATAAGATTTAAACCAGCTTAGTGCAGAACCTTTTAGGCCAATTAAGTGATCCAGTCTCTGCAGTAGTATTTGATGGTCAATAGTGTCAAACGCCGCACTAAGATCTAATAAAACAAGTACAGAGATGAGTCCTTTGTCTGAAGCAATCAGAAGGTCATTTGTAATTTTAACTAGTGCTGTCTCAGTGCTATAATGCACTCTAAATCCTGACTGAAATTCCTCAAATAAATTATTATCATGGAGAAAATCACACAGCTGGTCTGCGACTACTTTCTCAAGGATCTTTGACATAAAGGGAAGATTAGATATTGGTCTATAGTTGGCTAACACCTCTGGATCCAGGGTGGGCTTTTTTAGTAGAGGTTTAATTACAGCTACCTTAAAAGACTGTGGTACATAGCCTGTTAATAAGGATATATTGATCATATCTAATATATGAGTGTTAACTAAAGGTAAGACCTCCTAAAGTAGCCTAGTTGAGATGGGGTCTAAGAGACACGTTGATGATTTAGATGAAGAAATCACTGCGGTCAATTCTTGAAGAGAAATTGGGGAGAAGCAATCTAAATATATATTAGGTCTTACAGCTGTGTTTGAGGGCAGATAGGTACTATCTGAGGACAGGAGGTCATGAATTTTGCCATTAAAAAAGCTCATAAAATCATTACTGCTAAGGGCTAAAGGAATACAAGGCTCAATAGAGCTTTGACTCTCAGTCAGCCTGGCTACAGTGCTGAAAAGAAGCCTGGGGTTGTTCTTATTGTCTTCTATTAATGCTGAGTAATAGTTTGCTCTGGCATTGCAGAGGCCCCTCTTATAAGTTTTGAGACTGTCCGCCCAGATTAAACGAGATTCTTCCAGTTTGGTTAATCACCAATTCCTTTCAAATTTCCGTGATATTTGTTTTAACTTACAGGTTTGAGAGTTATACCAAGGAGCAAACTTTCTTTGCTTTGTTAACTTCTATTTAAGAGGAGCTACAGAGTCGAGTGTTGTTCGCAGCAAGCCTACGGCGCTATCGACAAAATGATCAATTCGGGAGAGGTTAAAGTCGGTACGAGAAACCTCTGTTGCTGAAGGACTTGGTATTGATTTTAACGACGGAGTAATCTTTTCCTTAAATTTTGCGACAGCACTATCTGATAAACATCTAGTATAGTAACTGTTGCCGAGTGGCGTGTAATCGAGTAAAAAGAAATCAAAAGTAATCAGATAATGATCGGATAGTGAAGGATTCTGTGGAAAGACTGTTAGGTTATCAATTTCAATTCCATACGTCAGAACTAGATCGAGGGTATGGTTAAAACAATCAGTGGGTTCATGTACACCCTGACTGAAGCCAATGGAGTCTAATAATGAGATAAACGCGGTAGCCAGGGAGTCATTATCAACGTCGACATGAATGTTAAAATCGCCTACAATAATAACTTTATCTGATTTAAGAACTAAACTGGATAAAAACTCATAAAAATACAGATACAAATTCAGAATACTGGCCAGGAGCACGGTACACTATAACAAATAAAAGTGGCTGCGAGGTTTTCCAGGTCGGATGTAAAAGACTAAGAATGAGGCTTTCAAATGAATTATAATCTAGTTTAGGTTTAGGGCTGATTAACAGACTAGAGTTAAAAATGGCTGCAACTCCCCTTCCTTGGCCGCTGCCTCGAGGAATGTGGGTATTATTATGACTGGAAGGAGTGGATTCATTTAGACCAACATATTCATCTTGACACAGCCAGGTTTCAGTGAGACTGAGTAAATCAATATGATTATCTGATATTAATTTGTTTACTAACACTGCTTTAGACGATAGAGACCTGATATTTAACAGTCCGCATTTAATTCTCCTGTTTTGTCTTTCTGTCACAGAAGAGGTTTTAATTTTTATGAGGTTGTTATGCACAACTCCTCATTGTTTAATTTTAGATTTAAATAATTTAGGTGGTCGGGGGACAGACACTGTTTGTATAAAACTATGAAAACTATGGCTGGGTAACTGAACTAGAAGCTCAGAGAGGTGTATAGGACTGTGACTCTGAGTCCTGATCTCAACTCTGGGTTGTCAGGGATTTAAATTACTAATAAACTTCACGTTTCTCAGAATAGAGCTGCCAATAACCAGAGTTTTATCCTCAGCAGGTGTGTCACTGAGTGGGGAAAAGTGGTTGGAAACGTGAACAGGCATATATGAGGTGAATAAAAGAACTGTGTTGTGACCTAAATAACATGCTGTTGCTATCTGCAGAAAGTATTAAAGCATGAAATCCTGCATTTTTAATGTACGAAAGCATCCTGTATCATAACTACATGTGTGCCATTTGTAACAAACCAAACCGCGTGAAAATCAGTTGAAAATTCTCCTTCCTCAATAGAAGTGAATGTACTGTGGAGGCGAAGCGAGACCCATCCAAGATGGCGGCCGGCTAGGACGTGGGCTCCAATAGGCAGTCAATGCGGCGTCTATGTATATATGTCTATGATATTAACCACACCCCTTGCTGACATGGTGATGCATTCAGTGAACATGAGCCGTTTCTCAATACTCAAGTTCAGCAGTTCGGACTTGGCAAGTCCACGCGAGAGTCCGGACTTCCCAAGAACGGGAGAACAGGAGGATGGGAGTACAGTCATTTCTTTTCTTTTTTTTTTTTTTTTTAAAGTCATCTTTCTTGCAAAAAGTGGTTTACAGTTCAGATGTAACTTACAGAGATAGACATATGTAATAAACATAGACTGTATAAAAGGTAATAAAGAACAAACATATAAAATACAAATAAGGACAAATGAAGCTTTGCCAGGGGAGGCTTATAAGTTATTAAAAGGAGAAAGAGGACCATATGTTGACAGTTTTAACTGCCTTTCTGTTGTTGGAGCCAGAAATCAAATTAATATAATGTACAAATTCATGGAGAAAAGATATAAAATCAGGTTTTTTACTGTTGAATTTACATTTATGAATGTGGAACTTTGCCAACCGAGCATGATGGAGGGCGCGAAGGCTGTCCAAAATGAGCCTACTTGTGTCGTGTGCAATACAATAGGCCTTCTATATCATCATGCTTATATCCCGCTGATAAATAATGTATGATTGGTTGGGCAAGCATACTCTTTAAATGTGGAAGGGTTTATTTAACACAGCGATCCCCGCAGCAGCAGAAATTAGTGTCTCCTCATTAAGAGTGCCAGTGTGCGCCTTTACGCACGGAGTAACGGCGCCATTTTATTGATTATTTTAATGTCAGTCAGCTGACGGGATCGGCCAGGATCTAATCTTTCCTGATAATATAAACATGCGGGTGCGGGTGGATGCGGGTCTGTAATTATAGAAAATTAATTTGCTCGGATGGGTGGTGGATGGATGATTGATGGATAGATGCGGATCCGGTTGCCGTCAGAGCCCATCCGCGCATCACTACTGCATACCAAATCTGACTTGAGTAAAAGTATCTGGGTATTGTCAGCAAAATGTAGGCCTACTTAAAATTAAAAGTTCAAAGTACTCATGATGTAGAGTGACCCAATTTCAGGTGTTGTGATCATCATATACATGAATATGTATTGAGTATTCATTGATCAATGTAGGCTACATGTGAGCAGCATTTGAATGTTGTCATGGTAGAACTAATTTTAACAACTTTCACTGGTGTACTAATCTATAACAACACACAGCAACTTGTAAATATGAAACAACAACATGTAAAACAAACTATCTGAAAAATAACTATAGCTATTAAATAAATGTAGCTTGAGTAGAATGTACAGTAGGCTATTTCTCTCTAAGTAATTGGAAATACCCAAAGTATTCAAATTTGTACAGTAGCTACTTGAGTAAATACACTTAGTTACTGTCCATCACTGCATTTGTCTCATCATTATGCTTTCTGTCTATTTTATGGAGATTTGACAGTTTACTTGGTACACCTAGAAAAAACAACAGCAGTTTAATATTGTATTAAGTCTGACATTTTATTGCAGTGTTGAGTTGTAGATTGTGATGCTGTTGAACTGTACTGGATTATACTGACAGCAGTTTCTCATTTAGTCTGTCCTCACCAATATAAATGGACCAAACAGGTCAAATGTTAAGAGGAAAAGTTTATTCAGCCACACTTCAGACATCAGGTATACAATTCATATCAGATAATCAATATTTAAAATGCTGTTGAATAAATACTACAATAAAGACAATTAATCTTTAAATACAATAAATAAATTACAATAAGTTCTTAAAATCATTATTGAATGGTAAAAACACATAGGCCTAAATAAGCAAAAGAATGCAGAGAACAATAGTATGTTACAACATTTAATAATATAAGAATATATCTTATACTGAGACTGAATATTGCCCATTAGACATACCCCAAACGAATTACATTTCACATTTACAGTGATATCAGCCACGAATTTCAAAAGGACTACCGGAGAGAGGCTGCTCTCTGGGGCTGAGCACTCATACACACGTTTATTATCTATGAGCACTGTCAGTGCTCATAAACACTTGAGGGCTGACACCGCTGTCTAGCGGACCTCAGTCACATTCATCTGGGCTCTAGCCTATATTAAAACATCGACCACGGGTCTGACGTTTAAACTATGCATGAAAACACTATGTTCTGTGACAAAACAACAAAAACATATCGGTAATTATGGCTTACAATTGTGCGCCTTTTCCTCACTTGTCATTTTCCGATGATTGTTGCGAAATGCATGCTGGGATACCTGGCTGTCTGAAGTCCACACAAGCAAAGAGCATAGGCTTATCCAATGTTAAGAAAACGGTTACTCTTCCTGTCTCCTAAATTGGCATGGTTAGCTCTCCCTCCAATCAGAGCCTGTTCTCCCTCAACCCGGCACACATGTAGTTATGATACAGGATGCTTTCGTACATTAAAAATGCGGGATTTCATGCTCTAATACTTTCTGCAGATAGCAACAGCATGTTATTTAGGTCACAACACAGTTCTTTTATTCACCTATTCACCCCAGAGTGGGATATATATATATATATATATATATATATACAGTACAGGCCAAAAGTTTGGACACACCTTCTCATTCAATGCGTTTTCTTTATTTTCATGACTATTTACATTGTAGATTCTCACTGAAGGCATCAAAACTATGAATGAACACATGTGGAGTTATGTACTTAACAAAAAAGGTGAAATAACTGAAAACATGTTTTATATTCTAGTTTCTTCAAAATAGCCACCCTTTGCTCTGATTACTGCTTTGCACACTCTTGGCATTCTCTCCATGAGCTTCAAGAGGTAGTCACCTGAAATGGTTTCCACTTCACAGGTGTGCCTTATCAGGGTTAATTAGTGGAATTTCTTGCTTTATCAATGGGGTTGGGACCATCAGTTGTGTTGTGCAGAAGTCAGGTTAATACACAGCCGACAGCCCTATTGGACAACTGTTAAAATTCATATTATGGCAAGAACCAATCAGCTAACTAAAGAAAAACGAGTGGCCATCATTACTTTAAGAAATGAAGGTCAGTCAGTCCGGAAAATTGCAAACACTTTAAATGTGTCCCCAAAGTGGAGTCAGAAACCATCAAGCGCTTACAACTAAACTGGCACACATGAGGACCGACTCCAGGAAAGGAAGACTAAGAGTCACCTCTGCTTCTGAGGATAAGTTCATCCGAGTCACCAGCCTCAGAAATCGCAAGTTAACAGCAGCTCAGATCAGAGACCAGATGAATGCCACACAGAGTTCTAGCAGCAGACCCATCTCTAGAACAACTGTTAAGAGGAGACTGTGCGAATCAGGCCTTCATGGTCAAATAGCTGCTAGGAAACCACTGCTAAGGAGAGGCAACAAGCAGAAGAAGAAATTTGTTTGGGCCAAGAAACACAAGGAATGGACATTAGACCAGTGGAAATCTGTGCTTTGGTCTGGTAGTCCAAATTTGAGATCTTTGGTTCCAACATGTGTCTTTGTGAGGCATGAAAAGGTGAGCGGATGGATTCCACATGCCTGGTTCCCACTGTGAAGCATGGAGGAGGAGGTGTGATGGTGTGGGGGTGTTTTGCTGGTGACACTGTTGGGGATTTATTCAAAATTGAAGGCACACTGAACCAGCATGGCTACCACAGCATCCTGCAGCGACATGCCATCCCATCCGGTTTGCGTTTAGTTGGGACGATCATTTATTTTCAACAGGACAATGACCCCAAACACACCTCCAGGCTGTGTAAGGGCTATTTGACCAAGAAGGAGAGTGATGGAGTGCTGCGGCAGATGACCTGGCCTCCACAGTCACGGACCTGAACCCAATCGAGATGGTTTGGGGTGAGCTGGACCGCAGAGTGAAGGCAAAGGGGCCAACAAGTGCTAAACACCTCTGGGAACTCCTTCAAGACTGTTGGAAAACCATTTCAGGTGACTACCTCTTGAAGCTCATGGAGAGAATGCCAAGAGTGTGCAAAGCAGTAATCAGAGCAAAGGGTGGCTATTTTGAAGAAACTAGAATATAAAACATGTTTTCAGTTATTTCACCTTTTTTGTTAAGTACATAACTCCACATGTGTTCATTCATAGTTTTGATGCCTTCAGTGAGAATCTACAATGTAAATAGTCATGAAAATAAAGAAAACGCATTGAATGAGAAGGTGTGTCCAAACTTTTGGCCTGTACTGTATATATATATATATATATATATATATATATATATATGTATGTGTGTGTGTGTGTATATGTATATATATATATATATATATATATATATATATATATACACAGTATTTATATACTGTATAAACATACTGTATAAACACAATATACACAATACAAAACACAGTATAGCATATTATGTATAGCACACCTTTGTGCACATATTCTCTTTTCCACCAGCTGTGCTGCAAATATCCCCTGCTGCTCATCCTTCTGTATCTTTTTTCAAATTATCTTGACCACAGTCCCATTTTCATAGTTATAATACCAATACCAAAATTAATTTCAGTGTTTATGTAAATACTGAAAATGTTTTTTACTACTTTTGAGGGATCACAGCAGTCAGTGTAATAAGAATAAGAATTATTCTTCTTATTATTCTATGATTATAATAGAAAGAATTATTAAGTCTGATTGCTGTGGGTATAAAAGCGAGTGTGTGTGAGAAATAAACTCAATCAACAATCAAGCTTTTTCTTTATTAAAATATATTAATAAATTTATTAATATGCTATACTATGTTTTGTATTGTGTATATTGTGTTTATACAGTACAGTATAGCCTATATATATATATATATGTGTGTGTGTGTATATCAATCAATTCAATCAATTTTATTTATAAAGCCCAATATCACAAATCACAATTTGCCTCACAGGGCTTTACAGCATACGACATCCCTCTGTCCTTTGGATCCTCACAGCGGATAAGGAAAAACTCCCCAAAAAACCCTTTAACGGGGGAAAAAAACGGTAGAAACCTCAGGAAGAGCAACTGAGGAGGGATCCCTCTTCCAGGACGGACAGACGTGCAATAGATGTCGTACAGAACAGATCAGCATAACAAATTAACAGTAATCTGTATGACACAATGAGACAGAGAGAGAGAGGGAGAGACAGAGAGACAGAGAGAGAGAGAGACAGAGAGAGAGAGAGACAGTGACAGAGAGAGGTACAGGACAAATGACAGTAGCTTACAACAACATGAAAGTAATAATATTAATTAATATTAATATTAATAGGCTAATTAATATTACCTACAAGCTATTAAACATTATTCCACTCACATGACATGCAGGACAATTAATGATGGGCAAATGTGTTTGGTGTGTGTGTGTGTGCGTAGTATTATATCAGCACGTGTGGTTCTGGACATGAGCAGCTGCACATTTAACAGCCACACATCACCAACAGTCCGCTGAACAACGCAACGGATTGTGAATGAAATAAACTTAATTACAACATGACAGTCTTGCACGAAATATCATTAACGTTACTCTTTGTAGTCACGTAGGCATGTGAATTACAGCGTTTCATTGCAGAGAATGCATGTAACGGGTACACTTGCTCTGTTTCTCCACCATCTCGTTCAAATGAGCCAGGTGTAGGGGGAGGGTATTTATACGTCATGGCCTCAAGCTGAAAAAGACTTCCTGTTAGGAACCTCTCGACCATCCTAACTCATAGCTGCTTAAAGCTTGCTGCTAGCTCCTAGCGCTAGCTCCTTGCTGCACAAATAAGAGGCTGTGTTCGGAACCGCATACTTACCTACTACTCATACTAACTCTTTGAGTATGCAGTGTGTTTACACTGCGCAGCATGCGATTTTGAGTATGCGAGAAGTTCCCGGATGCATACTAGATTCGCCAGAAATGTTGAGTATACATCATGACAATACTACTCACACTCAAATTACCCAAGATGCAACGTAACGTGACATCATCGATCGTCACTTCCTTGCCGCGAACAGGACGAACAAGAAGTTGGTCGGAAAATGGACACGCCACAGCCACAACCATACAAATGTGAGTAAATTGTGAATTATTTTAGCAACGTGACGGCTTGTATGTGGTTGAGTAATATTTAGACATATCAGATGAAGACGTATAACTTGTCCATCAGCTGCAGTAGAAACTGCGTTATCAGCGTTATCAGCTAATATAATAGGCTACAGTTTGTTAGGAATGAGGACAAAAAAAATACCTATTAACTGCAGTGTTTCCGCTACATTCATGCCGCCGCTGCTGCTCCTACAAAACTTTATATTCGGCCGAATATTGCAAAAAATCACACATTCGGTATTCGGTGGAATAAGTGAAAAGCAAGGCCGAAAAATAGCGGCGTGGTTTGATAAGGCAATCACACAGCGTACGGTGACGGAGTAAAATGTCGGCAGTGTGGCCATATTTTACCCCGTCACCGCACTCGCATTTGCAACTAAAAATAGTTGTGTGCGGGCAAAATAAATCATTCAGCACGCTGTGTGAGAGTACAGATTTCAACCAGCAGCAGAAACGAAACGGCGGTCACAGACACGGACAGGAATATGTATTCTTGTCAAATACGGCGGCGCATGATAACAGCTTACTGGAGAAGTCCAGCTCCAGGTGAAAAAAATCCTAGAGGAAACACTGAACTGGTTAACGTTGAAGCTAAATCTGAAGTTAGGTCACATATCTCAACGTTATTGGTGTGTTTGTTTTTTCAAGGGACCGATGAAGACACTGAGCGCCTCATCAGGTGGAGGGGGGAGAACGAGGCCCTCTTCACCGGGAGGCGCAATGCTGCCGTGAAAGGTTTTGAGTAAGATATTTATTTCCTTAGAATGAGCATAATATATCTTAAAATAGCCCATCCTGGGTGAGGGATTCTTCCCCATTAAAAGAGTTTTATGGGGAGTTTTTCCTCAGTGGATACGATGGTCTAAGGGCAGAGGATGTTGTTATGATGCTGTGTAAAGCCAACAAATGTGTATCCTCAATATTATGCCTGTGCAGAACTTTCATCAAGGACCAGACACTGGAGGGAAAGGTGGAGGCTGCCTTCGTTAAAAAGAAGTGGGAGAACCTGAAGCAGAAATACAAAGTGAGTTGAATAATAAAAGCACTACAGTGTCAATGTAAACAACTTAGACAAACACGATGGTGATGAGTATTTGACTAGTGCTGAAAAGTTAAGCTTTTGAATGATTATCAGAACTATGAGCATGTGTGTGTGTTGTGCATGTTGTATGTGTTTTGTAGGAACTGAAGGCTCCCCGCACGGGCGTGAGCACGGAGGGGGGAGAGGCCACTGCCGCCAATTGGAAGTGGTTTGGTGCCATGGATGAGGTGTTGGGGAACAGGCCGTCAATAACCCCCCCGTCCTCATCACCTCATCTGTGGCACCGCCTGCAGCAGTGGCCTCTCCTCCCTCCCCTCCCTCCCAAGCGTCAGCATCAGGTGTCTCCCGGGGGAAACGTGACGTTTGGGTCACTTTCCTCCGGGAGCTTGATGAAAGGGAGGAACGTGCGGAGGAGAGGGCTGAAAGGAGAGAGAGAGAGGTGCAGGAGAGAGAAGAGAGAGTTGAAAGGGAAAGAAGAGAGGAGGACAGACGGAGCATGGAGAGGAGAGAAAGGGAGTGGAGAGAATGGATGGATGCAAGGATGAGGGAGGAGTGTCGAGAGAGAGAGGAGCGAGAGAGAGAGAGAGTCGGATGAGGGAGGAAAAGCTGATGGCATTGCTGGAGAAGTTCATGGAGAAGAAATGAGTTCTTTATTTTTTTTTCAATGTAATTAAACGTTTAGGGAAAGTTAGTTTCAAGTGTCAGTGTGTGTCTGTTGTTATTTTATACACTAATGTGTACAAGATATGAGTGACAGTGAAAAGAAAATGACTAGTACAGACAGAAATAGTAGGGTGATCACCCCACAAACCAAACTTAGCTTTACATAATTGTTTCTCTGATTCCCTTGAATGAACCTGACTTGGGACGGCCTAGAAGATAGCGGACCTCGAACGACTTCCGGTTCAAGCGAGGAGCTAGCAGTAGCACTATAAAAATAAGAGACTTGGGACGCACCCTATAAAAATAGGAGACTTGGGACGCACCATAGACATACAGTACAGGCCAAAAGTTTGGACACACCTTCTCATTCAATGCGTTTTCTTTATTTTCATGACTATTTACATTGTAGATTCTCACTGAAGGCATCAAAACTATGAATGAACACGTGGAGTTATGTACTTAACAAAAAAAGGTGAAATAACTGAAAACATGTTTTATATTCTAGTTTCTTCAAAATAGCCACCCTTTGCTCTGATTACTGCTTTGCACACTCTTGGCATTCTCTCCATGAGCTTCAAGAGGTAGTCACCTGAAATGGTTTTCCAACAGTCTTGAAGGAGTTCCCAGAGGTGTTTAGCACTTGTTGGCCCCTTTGCCTTCACTCTGCGGTCCAGCTCACCCCAAACCATCTCGATTGGGTTCAGGTCCGGTGACTGTGGAGGCCAGGTCATCTGCCGCAGCACTCCATCACTCTCCTTCTTGGTCAAATAGCCCTTACACAGCCTGGAGGTGTGTTTGGGGTCATTGTCCTGTTGAAAAATAAATGATCGTCCAACTAAACGCAAAGGGGATGGGATGGCATGTCGCTGCAGGATGCTGTGGTAGCCATGCTGGTTCAGTGTGCCTTCAATTTTGAATAAATCCCCAACAGTGTCACCAGCAAAACACACCATCACACCTCCTCCTCCATGCTTCACAGTGGGAACCAGGCATGTGGAATCCATCCATTCACCTTTTCTGCGTCTCACAAAGACACGGCGGTTGGAACCAAAGATCTCAAATTTGGACTCATCAGACCAAAGCACAGATTTCCACTGGTCTAATGTCCATTCCTTGTGTTTCTTGGCCCAAACAAATCTCTTCTGCTTGTTGCCTCTCCTTAGCAGTGGTTTCCTAGCAGCTATTTGACCATGAAGGCCTGATTCGCGCAGTCTCCTCTTAACAGTTGTTCTAGAGATGGGTCTGCTGCTAGAACTCTGTGTGGCATTCATCTGGTCTCTGATCTGAGCTGCTGTTAACTTGCCATTTCTGAGGCTGGTGACTCGGATGAACTTATCCTCAGAAGCAGAGGTGACTCTTGGTCTTCCTTTCCTGGGTCGGTCCTCATGTGTGCCAGTTTCGTTGTAGCGCTTGATGGTTTTTGCGACTCCACTTGGGGACACATTTAAAGTTTTTGCAATTTTCCGGACTGACTGACCTTCATTTCTTAAAGTAATGATGGCCACTCGTTTTTCTTTAGTTAGCTGATTGGTTCTTGCCATAATATGAATTTTAACAGTTGTCCAATAGGACTGTCGGCTGTGTATTAACCTGACTTCTGCACAACACAACTGATGGTCCCAACCCCATTGATAAAGCAAGAAATTCTACTAATTAACCCTGATAAGGCACACCTGTGAAGTGGAAACCATTTCAGGTGACTACCTCTTGAAGCTCATGGAGAGAATGCCAAGAGTGTGCAAAGCAGTAATCAGAGCAAAGGGTGGCTATTTTGAAGAAACTAGAATATAAAACATGTTTTCAGTTATTTCACCTTTTTTTGTTAAGTACATAACTCGAACATGTGTTCATTCATAGTTTTGATGCCTTCAGTGAGAATCTACAATGTAAATAGTCATGAAAATAAAGAAAACGCATTGAATGAGAAGGTGTGTCCAAACTTTTGGCCTGTACTGTATATACGTAGACGCTGCATCGAGTGGGTTTTCCCGCTGCTGCGATACGTCAACGTTGCCGCCATATTGGATGTGGCAAGGCTGCGCTGTAAACTAATACAAGTGAATGGACTTAATTTCATAAAGCGCCTTTCTACAAAGAAATTTACGTTAATGCCTCTCGTTTATTCATTCACACATGCACTAATATACTTGGGAAACAGTTAGGCACCAAAAACAATGTATTTGATCTTCTCAGATGGCTAAAATAAGAACAATACACAGTATATATATATATATATATATATATATATATACACACACACACACACACACACACACACACACGTGTGTGTGTGTGTGTGTGTATAGTACAGTAGGCCTACAGTAAAAATACAAGACACAGTAAAAGGACAGACAGATACAAAAATAGCAAATATTTGCATATAAACTAAAACGCCAATGGTTCCAAAGCCTTGAGGTGAACCTAACCGTACTAATGGCAGGATTTGCAAGCGCTGAAATTAAGCTGTTTGGTGACTCAGATATCCTACACAATTACACTTTCTGGGGCTTGTGAGGCTTGCACTTCCTTCCTTCAGAACGGTACTCCATGCTGGGGAGAGGAGTTGGGAGCATGCCGTCACCCCCAGTGACTACCGAGCAGGCTCCCGACCCGAGAGCTTCCCTCTCCTGCGATCCCGACTCAGCAACACCAGCCCCAGCCCCACGGGCCCGGCCGGACGATCCATGGCAATGGCACCTCTCCAAGTCCGTCATCCGGCAATCCAGAGCTGCAGCCGTTCCCTGATCTTCGATCACGCTTGCCTGTGTTTCCAACGCTTCTCTCAGCATGGAAACTTCCTGGCTATATATATAATCAATAAAGTTCTTATCTTAGTCATCTGAGAAGATCAAATACATTGTTTTTGGTGCCTAACTGTTTCCCGAGTATATTAGTGCGTGTGTGAATGAATAAACGAGAGGCATTAACGTAAATTTCTTTGTAGAAAGGCGCTTTATGAAATTAAGTCCATTCACTTGTATTAGTTTACAGCGCAGCCTTGCCACATCCAATATGGCGGCGACGTTGACGTACGGCTCGGCGCTCGATGCGGCGTCTATGTATATATGTCTATGGGACGCACCCTATGGCTTCATCCAATATCTCTGGCATGGATACCAAGAGGCAAAGCTCCGTTAAATTTTTGCCAACAGCCACTAGGGGCGCTGCCGCCATTTTGGACCGTTGAGCTTGGACTGTTGCACCCAGACAACATGCAAGATGTTAAGGAGAGAGGAGAAAAAAGTAAAAGAAAACAGTGTTGTGCAATTAACTGCAACAACTATCAATGGAACACCCCGCACCTGGCCTTCCACTGTTTCCTGAAGGATCCCGACATGTAAGAACTCCTGAGGTGTAAGTTTTAAAGTGTTTTAGCCTAATATCAATTTAATATGCCTATTTTGCAGGGAAGATAACACTTATAGAAGATTAACAGATTAACTTAATTACTCCTTCAAAATCACCCCATAAGCCAATCTACCAAAAAAACAAAGGGAATATATACATATATATATATATATATATATATATATACACACACACACACACACACACACACGCATATGTATGTGTGTATATACATATATATATATATATATATATATATATATATATATATATATATATATATAGCAGTAATCAGTTCTGATATAAATGGTCCAAGAGGCCATATATATATAGGCCTCTTGGACCATTTATATCAGAACTGATTACTGCTTTAGCATTAAAATATATCATATTAAAATAGCATATATATTATTATTATTATTATTATTATTATTATTATTATTATTTTTATTATTATTACTGTCCCCTTACTGTACAAACTGTAAGTAAATCTTTATTCCTGACTATATGACGTCGCCATTAATGTGTTTCTAGTTAAAATATTGATTTTTTTTTTTTTTTTTTTTTTTTTTAAATTTTTTGGTAGATTGGCTTATGGGGTGATTTTGAAGGAGTAATTAAGTTAATCTTCTCATAAGTGGATGTAATATGTAAAGATCCATCTGGGCCGTTTTTCTTGGTTTTGTTTTTTTTAAGTCTATGTTTAGCTTTACAAAAACGTGAAAAAGCAGCTGTGACCAAGCTATCACGAGGTGAGTAGCATTGTAAGTATAATTAATAGCGATATACTTCAGTTTGTCTGTGTGTTTTTGTATGCAAGCGGGTCTGCTGCAGTCTGCTGACAGTCCAAAATGGCAGCGGTAAGACGAAACCATGGGCGAGTCTGTTGCTATGGGGCGTTCTATTGAGCTTTGCCTCTTGGTATCCATGCTCTTTGACACAAGTCTGCTCCGATGCATCCCCGGTGAAATGGGTGTGGCGAGAACACATCCAGGAATTTGGACTGAACTTGGCTGGATGTGAACTTTGAATTGGAACAGTACTTGGGCTGTGACTGATGACGTGTCACAAGTCCACAAGAACACAAGTCCACACAAGAACGCATATTGAGAAACAGCTATGGTAAAAATGAACCTTTTCTTTGTTCTTCATCGTCTTTGGTTTTTAATGACGGTAGGCATCCAAAAAGTTGCATTACCGCCACCGTCTGGAGTTACCGTGAGGTCTCCACTTACTATACAAATAATTGTAATACTAATTATAGTAAGCCCCTCCCACCCAGTTCCCACTCTGTTACAAGTGTCCTATTCCCCAGTTGTTTGAGAGCCTAAAAGCATCTCTCAAATACTGCTGTATGCTGTTCACCAAGGCATCTCATACTGAATCTTTCAATATTCACTCTGCAAACAGCACATCCATGGAGAGTCCCACACTATAAATACCTTGGTATCTGGCTATACAATAATCTTATTGAAGCACAATATTGAAATTCTGACTACCAAACTGAGAACAGTACTTGGCTTTCTATACAGAAATAAGGACTGTTTTCCTTTCATGCATTGAAAAAGATTGCAGAATCTGAATTTCTGTCTGTTTTGGATTATGGGGATGTTAATAATGGAAAAGTTGCTGCCTCTACACCGAAATCACTGAATGCTGTCTACCACTCAGCCCTCAGGTTCATAACAGCTGATCCTTACGTCACCCATCACTCCCACCTTTACCTAAAGTTGGCAGTGATGGGTGCTGGCCACATTTGGCTGTGAGACAGGAACACCATTAGTATTTATTCATTTATAAAGCTTTGATACAGGTGTTTCCATTATATATTTCGTCCCTTTTAACTCTGACCTCACATAATCTAGATACTCACTCACAGAATATGTTGTTGCTTCACACCCCCTTAATCAGAACTGAACTGTCATTGTCTTACAGTGCTCCTTATAAATGGAATAATCTGCAAAAGACCTTTAACTTGGACACTCTGCCACCCTTATGGCTGTTTAAATGCCTTATTTCAGATCTTGTTCTAATTGAGTGTAAATGCTTTTTACTATACATCTACACCATAACATATTTTTCATCCTGTATTTGTACTTTTAGTGATCATATGTTGTTATTATTGTTTTTTGTTTTGTATGATTTCATTTGTTTTAACTGATATGCATGATGGTTCTTTGTTTATTGTTTTTTAATGTTTTTGTTTATGCTCTGAATCACTGAAAATGAGGGTCTCCCTCAGTTGATTTCCCAAGTCTTAGATAAAATTTTGAATAAATGAATTAATGAATGAATGTACAACATTTCCAGAAACTCTCAAGTCTCCTATTTGCATCTATGATTATCTCAATTTTCTCAGATTTTCTCTCAGTTCTAGCAATACAGTTGAACAACAGTTGCCACAAAGGCCAAAATCTTCATCTGATCTTTACATAAGCACTATTCCTCATGCTTCCTGTCTTACATATCTTGTCTTACCTACTGCCTCTCATTTATTTCTTTTCTTTGTTTTGGCTCTGATTGTTTCTGCCTCTTATTCTCTTTGGACAGGTAGCCTCCCATGGTGCATGCTTGCCTTTGAAAAGAACATACTCTGGTTATTTCTTAAAGTCTCCTTCACATCCTTTTTCTCCACATTTACCACGTCTCAGTATTACTCTTACAGAGATTATGACCAAACTTACAACAGGTCTTACAGTGAAGTGGTTTGGGACTATACAGCCTTACTCATGGGTGCAGATCTGATGACAAGTTTGGGGGGGGGGGGGGGGGGGACGACACACAATCAGTTGTGATTTTTTTTTTAATTGCACGCGTGCAAATCATGCCCACAGAGCGCTTGAGATTGCCAGCATATTTCACGATTTCATAGAAGCTCAACACCATCACCAAGTCATTCAAAAAGCACTACAAAGAGAATCATATGCTTACCTTTACTGTTTATTTCTCTTAAACAGCCAGTAGTACATGGAACCAGCCATCACCCTCCTTTTCACAGCTTCGCTGTTAGTTAATGCTACTTCTAGTTTCAGGGTCTCAGGCATGTCCACTCACGTTCTCATCTCTCGCCTCTCACGGATTCCCATTTCTCCTCATCATCTTCCCTTTCTCCCAGTATATAGGACTACTGTATACATTTGTTCAATTTCAATCATTTAAGCTATTTAGAATTGTGGGGGACAATTTGTGTTTTTCAGAATTGTCCCCTCCCCGGGATCTGCACCCATGGCCTTACTGGATACAATACATGATCCAATAACACCCTATCTGACAGTCAGATAATCCAAATCAAAGTGCAGCATGACAGACTTTGTCTCAAACTTTTTTTGGGTCACTTTGTCAAATGTCTTCATCCTGAAACTGTAACATATTTACACACTGGAAACATGCAACTGGATACGTATCCATCCCACCCCCCAAAACTTCAACCTTTAGTGCCTCTTCCATCTGTTCCCTTGACACGCACTCCATGACGATCAAATCGGACCATTTGACATTGACCGGCTTTATTTTTTTCTAATCCACCTCACAATGGCAGGACAATCATACTGTTTGTAGACATGCACCAAGTAGGAACTACCCAAGTAGAACTAATGTGTTTTGATAAACAGACAGTAAACAAGCAAACAAACACCTGAAACCAGACATTTCTAGGTAGCAGACATGGCCACAGCAAGGAACTGTGAAGTATACAAATGCTGTATATGTATACAGGTGCCTACACATATCCATATAAAGCACAAACAAGTATATCAATACATGTATGCACATATCACCTCCCCCATCCCCCACTGTAACAAAAAAAAATACATTTATCGTATCATAACTTAAATTCTGTTTTCTGTTTCATAACTAAATGAAGCACATTAGAATATGCCTGTTTCTTTCAACTTTTGCCAAACAACATTATGTAACTAACCACCCTGTCTACAATTTTGCTTAGTCATCTGTCATGCTGGTTTACATGAACTTCCAGAGATCTGGCTTAGGGTGGATACAATAGGCAGCATTTGATTGGCCCTGCAGTGGGAGGTGGGCCTGTTCAAATTTAAACATCTGGAAACACTCACTGCTGCTGCTCAGTCACTCAGTAACTCAGTAAGGTTGAGTGGAATAATACTGCCTTAGAGAAGATGTCCTTCATAAAAATGGATCCATCGTCAGATTTCTCCTTCCACAACCTCCCTTATGGAATATTCTCCACACCTGATAATGTAAGTGCAATTTGCTTACCGGGTTTGCAAACAGACAAAAAGCTTTGTCAAGTCAGACACATTCAGGATGTATGGCCACGTTTTTTTTTTCTGAAAAAAAAAAAAAAAAAATTTTTTACAAAAATGTGGGTCTATGAGGAAAAAGATGATCTCATAATGTGCACTTAGTAGGCTATTAGTTATGGCAGAGTGTGTTTTATTTCCCCAGCCCAAATGTCGCATTGGTGTTGCCATTGGAGATCAGATACTGGACCTGAGTGTAATAAAGTCTTTGTTTCAAGGGCCTGTGATGTCCAAACATCAGGATGTCTTTGACCAGGTAAGTTTAATCACTTATAGTAATCAGAAAAGGCACACCATAAGTCAGTTTACCTTTTTATCTGACATGAATATAATGCACTGTGCAACATAATAGCAAACTTGTATTGTTCCATCATAGGTGAATAATGACTCAACGGGCCCCTGGGCCTGGTCATATGAAAAGCCAATGAGTTCCATTTTTGTTATTTACTTATTGTTCCTGCCACTTACACTACATTTGTGGTTTTAATTTGTGATCATCTGATAAATCTAAATCTTTCACAAAATGTATAAAGGGATTCCATATATTTTCAAATGTATGTTGATGACCCTTTAATATGCAAGTGATCCTGAGGATCAGGATTCAGTTCTGGTAATCCAATCCTCCCTTTAATCCAGATAAAGGCTGCATTTGGGTATTTCAAAAGTTAAGGCAGAGATCTGGAACAATTTGATACCAAATTTCAGGATTATTTGGATCCCACCTCACCTAATCTATTAGTGTTTTAGTTGTAAGTAATTTCAGCAGAGAAAAATATTGTTTGCCCATACTTCCTGAAACTGCTGTTAATAAGAGTAACAAATACAGACCTATTTCTCAACATCTAGTTTCACCTAACACTGTAACTTGTTTGTGCCAAAACATCCAACATATGTTTGTGGTCAGACAAAGGCAAGGAAATGCAATGCAAAGCAAATTTATTTGTATAGCACATTATTTTCTTTACACAGAGTACAAGAAACAACACAGGTATTAACATAATAAGCACATGGCAATTCTAACAAAGTATTAAAAAAGCAATTAGAAACAAAATGTAAATCTAAATAGTGTCACAGAACCTAAAGACTGCTCTCAGGTCTGACGTGAGCTTCTTTTCCATAAGTTTTATCTTCAATTCTGTCTCTCTCTGTTGAAGCAGCGTCAGCTTGAGTTGCTCGTCAGCCAATTCAATTTGTCTCACCGCCCTCTCAGTCTCCATTCTCTGTCAGGAATTCACAACAGTCACAGAAATTGTTGAAGTACGGAAAGCATATCACCATCATTACTGTAGCATACCAAAACTCTATCCTCTGACACTTCTGAATGAACCGCATAATTCATACTAAGTTAGTCGTGTATTTTCCCTATACAGTCTGCTCTGCACACATGTAAAAATAAATAAATAAAGTCCACTGAGTTGGCAATAACATGACGTTAAACTCTGAACAGGTTGGTGTTTAAAGAGTTCATGTATGACGTACTTAAGATTAATTCCCTTTTAAATTAAACCATAGACCGCAAAATACATCAACAAAGCCAGCTACCTCGCTAGCCTGCTAGCTACTTAACATGCAAGTCAATGGAGCCGCGTTAGCTACCGTTAGCATGACCTCGGCTCAATTAGAGATCTGTACGCCCACGTTTGAATTAGGTGACAATTCAAATAGCTGGCTCACATCAGATGGTGGGTGGCATTCGCATGGTCGTAAAAACGCTACACATTAGATAACGGTAAACCTACATTTTGATGTGAAAGCTGTGTTACCAACTGCTCCTTTCGTGAAGCAGTCCGCCATGTTTCAGATCCGGGGGCGGAGTCGTAAGATTTGGAAATCTGTATCCAGTCAGATTGGGATCAAAGTGATCCACCTTGTCAATGTTTTGAAATACCCAGATAAAGTCAGCAGGATCACCTTGATCCCTAACTGAGAAAAGGAGGATTTCATTATCCGGATTATTCTGATCCAGATTACAAGTTTTGAATACTGGTCCCAAAAGTCTTGCATTTTTTAATATCACAACATATATATAGCAAAAAAAATCGCAGTGTCATTTTTTTCCCCAATATTTTTACTATACATCTACACCATAACATGTTTTCACCCCGTATTTGTACTTTTAGCGATCATATGTTGTTATTATTGTTTGTTGTTTTGCATGGTTTCATTTCTGTTTTAACTGATATGCATGATGGTTCTTTGTTTATTGATTGTTTTTTAATGTTTTTATTTATGCTCTGCATCATTGAAAACGAGGGTCTCCCTCAATTGATTTCCCAAGAATTAGATAAAATTTTGAATGAATGAATGATTGTACAACATTTCCAGAAACTCTCAAGTCTCCTATCTGCATCTATGATACTCAGTTTTCTCATCTGATAAATCTAAATCCTTCACAAAATTTATAAAGGGATTCCATATATTGTCATATGTATGCTGATGACCTTTTAATATGTAAGTTATCTTTTCTATTGAAAGACTTGATAACATCTGTCTTATCCACTGAGTACTGCTTGGACTGTGAACGTTTTTCCAAAAAGGGCAGTACATTTTTGGTGTAAAGCAAGCTGAGATCCATAAATACTCGTTCATTTTTACTATAGTCATGTTTCTCTGGATATCTGGATATCCAACAAAAAAGATTCAGAGGCTTTTTGGTGTTGGGGTTGAATACCAATTTTAAATCTGGTAAAACAGCTTCTGACAGTGGATTATTAGCACTAATGAATGTGTAATAATCATTTTCATGTATTTGATCAAGCACGGATAATTTAAACATTTTTTTACATTAAATAGTTAAAGATATATAGTATACATAGTAGTATATAGTAGTTTAAAAGATAATTTTGTATCCTAGTTAATAAGCTGGAAATTAGTTTTATTTGTAAACAGATGTTTCACAAACTAACTTGTAGCTTGACCTGTGAGATAAATGTGATGGAGTAAAATGTAAAATATTTGTATTTTTTTTTTTTGTACAACATTTAGTGTTGTAGACATATAATGTAGCATAAAGTGAAAGTACCAAGTACCATTAAAATAGTATAATACTTGAGTAAGGTACTCATTCATATTCCACCACTAGTCAGGTAGATGCAGGAGGGAAAGTCCAGGAGCAGCACAAGTCCTGGAGGCATTTTTACGGGCCAAATTTGGAACTGTAGGTCACATGATGTCCTGGAGTGCAGACAGACTTGCCGAGCACATGTGTTAAGGCCCTTTTTCAGTGCACAAAAACCCCCACTAGCACCTACTAACATCTGGCTTTTTAATGTATTGTGAAAGGTTACAATCAGCATTCACATTCGGGTCAAATGACTCTGCAGTACTCCTGGATATTTATCAGCTCCAGCCCCAGTCAGCATTGATGAAAGCACAAGGCCCGGGTGGACATGCTTATTATAGCCGTTTTGCTGGTGAGATGCAATGATGCACTTTCACAAAATACTGTCCATCTCCACCCAAGCAGCTCAAACATTGTTCCAAATTAGTCTGCACTGAATTTGAAAGAGAGACTGAATAAGGCAGCGATATTAAAAAAAAAAAAAAAGAAGTAACCACTTGAAATGCTATTTATTTATGTTATTTACCAATGTTATGAGTCTTGTTTCATGTCAGCTCAGTGTGAGAAAACTGCTTGTTTTTCATCTATGGCACAGGCTGTTTATCCATCCCGCTCGGGGGAGAGATGGGAGAGACAGGCCGTGTTTGGACACTTCATCCTTGTTTTCTATTTAATGTTTATTTAACCAGAAAAACCTCGAGATTAAAAATCTCTTTTAGACAGACAACATAGAACAAAAATAAAAATAAAAAATGTACAGCTCTAAAACAAGCAATATAAAACACACCACGACTGCAAAGGAAAGCCTAAAAGTATGTTAATATATGCTATATATGAGCCATAAAATGCAAAAAAGGGCAACTACACATGATTGCAAAGACCAGCTATAATATGCCCTGCCATTGGCATATAGATGATTGCGTACAAAGAAATCCTGCAGTAGTGCTCTGAAACAGGCAAGAGGAACCAATGTTTGCAACTTTAAGTCCTTCTGCAGAAGATTCCACATAGAAGGAGCTGCAGACATAAATGCTTGTTTGCCAAACTACGGATGTACCATCTCTGTATAAACAGATATATTATGGACACATTGCCTAGGGTCTAGCCTGTTCCTCCTGTGTTGTGTGTTTAAAGTAATTTTGCATTCTAGGAATATGTCAACTAATGATAGAAAAGACTGCTATATGTAGTGAATTGTTTTCTGTGTCTCTCACCAAGCCCACTCTGAATGCCTTCATGGCTCTTGGTTATGAGGCGTGGAAGGAGGCCAGGAGGACCTTGCAGAGGTTGCTATCAGCCAGTGAGAGCACACTGAGAGATGATGTCAGCCTTCGCAGCAGGTCAGTCCACGTAATCTGTCGATGCAGAATTCTACATAGTGTACAGTCTTCACCAGGCTACTGCTTTGTGTGATTATGTTATGTTATAAAAATACAATACAAAATATTAAAATTCTAATTGCCATATAAGGCTACAATTGAGCATTTCAGTTCTGTGATCTAAATGTTTTTTCAGAAACTTTTCAATCCTGAGAAGAATAAAATGTCTATGATAATTAAGGAGACATTTAATCATTTTCTGGTGTAGATATGCTCAATATCTACTCAAAATATGAACTATTCATTAAACCCTACCAGGATTTCCACATATCCTAAAACTCTATAGTGCACCTTTACAGTCATTTGAAAGCCCTGAAAAAATACTAAGCTATGCAACATCTTCTGAAAAACAAGAGTTATCCCGGGAAATCTTTTAATGCACAACAAGTTAGAGAAACAGGAAGAAACTTAAGAGTGAAAATAAATGTTCTGACATTCTGCATAAGAGGCTAAAATATGAAGAGTCTTTGGTGATTAGACTCCATTGCCATGCCAAACTGTGTGGGCAAACAGTCCAACGGTTTTGGAACAATATTTCTCAATTCACAATTGCAAATCTATGGATTTCACCATCTACAATCCAGAATATCATCAAAAGATTCAGAGAATCCAGAGAAATCTCTGTGCATAAGGGGCAAGGCCAACGACCAATATTCAATGGCTGTGACTTCGACCTCTCAGGGAGCACTGCATTAGAAACCAACATGACTGTATAAAGGATATAACTACATGGACTCATGAACACTTTGGAAAACCATTGTCAGTAAACACAGGTCATCCCGGCATCTAGAAAAAGACTCTACCATGCAAAGTGAAAGCCATCAACAACATCCATTAACACTGCCAATTTCTCTGGGCACGTGCTCATCTGAGATGGACTGACACAAAGTGGAAAAGTGTGCTGTGGTGTGACAAGTCCACATTTCAAATTGCTTTTTGGAAATCATGGATGTTGTGTCCTCCAGGAAAAAGAGGAAAAGAACCTTCCAGGTTGTTACCAACTCAAAGTTCAAAGCCAGCATCTGTGATGGTATGGGGGTGTGTTAGTGCTCATGGCATCATGGGTAACTTCACATCTGTGAAGGCACCATGAATGCTGAAAGGTACATACAGGTTGTGGAGCAACATATGCTGCCATCCAGATGATGTTTGTTTTTTTGTTTTTTTTGTCAGGGACGTCCCTGCTTATTCCAGCAAGACAATAAGACACATTCCGCATGTACTGTATTATAACAGTGTGACTTTGTAGTAAAAGAGTGAAGGTACTACACTGACCTGCCTGCAAGACCTGTCTCCCATTGAACATGTGTGGCACATTATGAAACACAAAATACAACAATACAAAAGACTGAAGCAACTGAAGCAAGAATGGGGAAGAACTTCAACAATGAATGTCCTCAGTTCCCAAATGCTTATGCTTATATATGAACATTAATATGGTGTCTTTGTTCATATTCAGTTGAACATAGGTCAAATCATTGCAGTCAGTTGTTATTTACATTTTACACAGTGTCCCAACTTTCATGGAATCAGGGTTATAGATGCATATAAGACACATTTCTTAAAATTAAGGTACATTTCCCAAAATTCTAAACACAAGTGCACAACTGCAGGCTGCAAGCTTCAAACTTCAATGTAATACCAAAACTTTTACATCCCAAAATGTAAAACCAAAGGTTTTCATTTGGGACTTTGCAAAATCACAGCACTGACTATCCAGTTAACACTTTGAGGAACAACTTGCTGATAGAAATTCAAAACAGCACTGTAATCAACTGTATAATGCCGGATTTCCACTGGGTGCGTGTCCGTTGCGGAACAGCAGCGCTGGTTATCCGCTGCGTGCTCCGCCGTCCGTCAATACCCACCAGCTGCGTTTGCTGTGTGGAGCGGTGCAGCTCCGCCGGAAGACATCTCGGTGCACTGCCATGATTAATATCTCCTCGTCCATGGTGTTCATGGGGTGAAATGACGTCTGAAAACCCCTGACCTGTTGACTTCAGGCCTGCCTCTGCCCATTATGTAGTTTTTAAGGTGTAGTGCAGGGAAATATGATCCGCCGTGAACACTGTGTATTTTATTTTGAAAATTAACCGGATGTTTTATTGTGTTTCTGTGCACGACTTCCTGCCCTGCACGATCTGCTCTGTGCTGAATTGCTGTGTTGTGCTCCGGCTTCTGGCAAAAATAGAAATCCTGTGTATCTGTTGCGGAGGGCTCCGGAGTGCCGGAGCTGAGACGGAGCCGGAACGCAGCACAGCCGCAGCCGGTGGAAACACACACATTGACTAGAATGGAATCCTATCGGCGCCACTGACGTGCCGGCGCGGAGACGCAACCAACACGCATCTGGTGGAAATTGGCCTTAACTCTCACTGTGGAGAAGGGAATACGAACTGATGAGAAGTCTCTGCCTACTTCTAATAGATGGACCCTCTCAGTCACTGACCTTTGGTCATACATCACTGTGGTAACAATTACACTGACAGTGGACATTCAGTCTCCTCTTCAGCCATTATTGTAATTGTATAGGAATACAACTAAATTAGTTGTGACACTCAAGTGATGCATCCAATCAAAGAACATAAAAACACAAGACACAGGATATTCAGTGAGTGATAAAAATGCAATAAATAAATAAATCTAAAAGTATTTAAAGCGCAGTGTTGGGATCAACATATTAGGCCTCTCCAAGGGGCACCAAATATGTAGGGATTTAAATTCGGGCTTCACACAGCGGCACCAAATATGTTGTGATCAACATATTAGGGCATCACATGGAGGCACCAATTATGTTGGGGTCAATTGGCTATTGGAAATAATTAATAATTATTAATAATTATGTTAAATAATGTGACTTAATTAACATTAAATCACCTCATGGGGCACAATTCCCGTAAAGGGAAAAATGATAGCCAGTTAAAGATATCAGTCTCATAAAATACGCTAAACTATTAAATTGGAGTTTTGATTAATAATTAAATTAATGACAACATCCAAAATTAACAGTAACGCCTGAAGGATCTTGACGCAGCAGAGGTTGACTATTCATTCACTCTTGTGCAACATTAAACAGACAGCAGGTATGATTCCAAAGAATTATATTTATTCACAAATTAGCAAAGCAAACCAAAACACACAAATTCTAACTAACTATATACAAGCTTGGTGTGTATATGTGTGTGTGTGTGTGTGTGTGCGTGTGTGCGAGAGAGAGAGAGAGAGAGAGAGAGAGAGAGAGAGAAAGAGAAAGACAAAGGTGGGTGTGGTGATCAAAGAGCCATTTGGCCTACAAAACAAAATGGCTGACAACAGAGAACTACCAAAATGGCCGAATCAAAGCTGGCTTCAGATCGGAGGAGGTGTTTGTTTGACCGTGTGGTCAGGACAAAGACAAAGGAAAAGAAGCGGGAACTCTGAGATGCCTGTTTGGGTGTAGCTCTGTTGAAAGCCTATTTGTTAATGAGTCTATCTGAATGTGATTTGTGTTGCAAATAGTCTGGATTAGTGCAGAGATTGTTTAGTTGTGTGCAAGAATCTGTTTGTGAACAGTATTAGCAAACGCAACACTTAGCTTTGGCGAAGCCAACTAATCAATGACCTAACTGCCAACAATCACAGCAATAACTCAATGACAGCATTAAATCACATACAATAAGTTAAACAGTCTTGCTTAGTCTGTAAAGCTGTGATAAGCTATGGCCAGTTGTTACATTACCGATCCTTGAGTGGATGAAAGAAAGAGTCACTTGATGGTGTGCTGCTTTGTTAGCAGGCAGAAGGCGGCTGGGAAGAGCTGTGATTCCAGATGCAGTCTTTGCTGTGTCCTTGTTCCAAAGGTTCTGGTCTGAGGAAGTCAGTCGCTCAGGGTCCTTGCAGAGTTAGATGCTGGGTGCTAACTCACTTCCTTGTCGCTGGAAAGCTTTTTGCAAACCTTGTGGTTGCACCTCTAACTTTCTGGTTCAGGTTAGAGAGTCTGTGATCAATTGCCCTACCTTTGACGGTTCAGGGCAAGGAGCAAAGGTCTGAGCATCTGGGCTGCTCCAGGCCCAGCCGGAAAGAGGTGTGGGCTGCTCCGCAGTTCCTGAGTAAGAGAGCAGGACTGTCTGAAGGGAGCAGACCTTCTACAGATGCCTGTGACATCACAGAGTCACAGAGTCACATGTCACTGCAAAAGTCCTGTCCAATCAAGTTGTGAGACTTGTGTCTCACTGAGGTGTGAGGTGAGACCTCCAGTGGAGATGGGTGTCACATAGCTCTCTTTGTTTGAAGACAACGGCCCAATTCCAATCCGGCCCCTAAAGACTCAAGCCCTGAACTCTCACTGACTTAACTGACGTCAGCTGTAAGTGATTGAGTGTGAGAGTCTGAAAGGGCTCTGGATGCTATAAATAGGAATGGGACAGCACTTATCCCCCTCTCTACAAAATGTTGTTGACACTGGCGACTCTGGGCGTGATCATTTATTCGTTTATCGGTTATTGTTAGCACGCATAAGGCGTGTGAGGGATAGACTGATCAGTCAATCCTTATCCTAGCACTTGCGTTGCAAAATGGGCAAGAGGTAAGTTTGAAATAATGAATTTACTGTATTTTTACCATATGCATGTTTTTTCTAAACTAGCATCAAAAGTGCTGTAAGTGATATAGTGATACCTATCTTATATATATATATCGTTACTGTTTGCAGATCTGCCGACCGTGTTTATTTGTTTACGTTTTTTTTTTTTTTAACACTTCCGGTATTCCGAGGGCAACCCCTGTATTTGATGTCACAACGCTATGAACTGTGGGTAGTCCACATCGATGCTGACCTATGGTAAGGGGGCATAAAGGGCTCACTCACTGACTCACTGACTTGATGATTTGACAATGGGACAGCCCTCACACACTCACGCACTTAACATGAATGCGCCTCTAAGTCACTGAGTCTGTAAGGGATCGGATTGGAATTGGGCCAAATAGCATGCAGAGGAAAAAGCCTTCACATGTTCCGTTTAGATTTTAACAAATGGCAAATCATCTGTGGTCCTGTGAATCCCAACAGCAGCAAGTGCTTAGTGGATGGCAGAATGCCAGCAGTAAACATTATTTGATATTTGTTTTATTTAGTGTGTTGTGGGAAAGAAACTCTCTGAGTCTGGTGGTTTGTGTTTTGGAAGCTCTTTAGTGTCTGCCAGATGACAACAATTTAAAGAGTTGGTGACCAGGGTTTTTTGCTCTGCTGACGTAATGTGAAGTGACAAGTTCTTCCAGGGGGGCCAAGGGATAGTCTGTGATTTTTTTCTGCAGACTTGAAGACTCTTTGCAAAGCCTTTTTATCTGCAGCATGGGGGGAAGATACTGGACTTCTTCCTGAAGTCCAATATCACCTTCTTTGATTTAATGGTGTGCAGTGTAAGGTAATTCACTGTCTAAGTGGTGCTCAGTGAATTACCTTACACTGAAAAGGATATTCAGTGAGCACCACTCTGACAGTCTCTGTACCTCGTCCCTGAATGCAAACTCATCCCCCCCGAGATGAGCTCAACGATGGTTGTGTTGACCGCAGATTTAATGATGGTATTGGATGAGTGGGTTGGTGAGCAGTCATCATCCAATCAATCAATCAATCAATCAATCAATCAATCAATCAATCAATGATGGTTGTGTTGACCGCAAATTTAATGATGGTATTGGATGAGTGGGTTGGTGAGCAGTCATCATCCAATCAATCAATCAATCAATCAATCAGTCCCTTTATTTGTCCCCAATGGGGCAATTGGCTGTGCAGCAATGGAAGCAAAACATAAAAGTACATATCAACCAATAGCATACATAATAAAAAAACACTAATACTAATCAGTAAAAATAAAATACAAATAAATAAAAATACAAATAAAAGCCACTGGATTTAAAACCCAAAAAACCCAAAAAGTTAAGAAAGAATTAAGACACTACAGATAAAACTACCTTTTCCTCCTGGAGTTTAGTAGTATTTATATCTGTTTGTTTTAGCAAGTGGAAGTCTGAGCAGTGAACCAGATGGAAAAAATTGAAACTGCTGATGTAAAGGATGAGAACAATCAAACAAGATAGATTCTGCTTTCTCATACAGTTGTTTGTTGTAAAGATCCTGTAGAGTCTCTTGAACAGTGCCAATTATTTTACTGCAGACATTAACCACCTTGTTAAGTTAATTTTTCTGCTTTACCGTAAGGGATTGAAACCAGCAAATAAAAGAAAAGATAATCACAGTTTCAATAAAAGAACGATAAAACATGGTCATCAGGGATGAGTCAAGCTGGAATTTAGAAAGTTTACGAAGACAAAAGAGATGCTGCTGGGTTTTTTTGTAAATCATATCAGAGTTACTCTCAAATGTCAGCTTATTGTCTAGTATAGTTCCTAAATACTTATAGGAATCTACAAATTCTCCATTCTGTCCATCAATCACTGTGTTATCAGGAGAGTGCTGCCAATGTCTAAAATCAGTACACGTTCTTTGTCTTTGATACATTCAGAGTTAAAGGTAGAGTCTGGAGGATTTTCCAGTTGCTGTTTGTAAACACACATTCAAATTTGGCCCCTGCTATCAGGCTCAACTCTCCCGGGTGTACGGAGCCTGGAGGTACGGAAGAAGGCTTCACAGAAGAGGTTCAGGCAAGGCTCGCGCTGGTGCACGCTCGGACACGCTTGGGCACGGCACCTGCACTCTCTCATTGGCTGGGGAAATCTCTGCCCAGAAGCGGTCCGAGCTCACAAAAACATCAAAATACAGTTAAAGGACAGGAGCTCGGCAAACAGAGTCACCACCACACATGAGTAGAAGCCCATAGGTGATGATAAAGCAGGATTTCATTTGTATATGTCTATATTTTGTTTTGTTTGAAAATCCTCCAGATCCTACTTTTAAAAACGATTCCTGACACCATTTTAAAAAATAATCAACAACAGGACCAGTTTCTGTATTGTTCAGCAGGGTCACTATAACCGTGTCATCCGCAAACTTCAGGATATGATGGTTTTCAAATGTGCTACAGCAGTCATTAGTATATAATATACACAGCAGAGGAGAGAGGACACATCCTTGAGGAGAGCCAGTAGATGTAACAGATAGATCAGAAAACTGTCCATTTACTCTCACTCTTTGTGTTCTGCATGTCAGGAAATCCAAAATCCAGCCGACAATAAAGTTGTCGATCAGTCTCTGGATTAGCATGTGGCTGTATAGTATTGAAGGTGGATGAAAACTCAACACACAGCAATCTAACATGATTGTTAGAACTCTCAAGGTGCTTGTAGATGTAGTTTAACAGAGTTAAAGTGGTGTCCTGAACCCCCCTCTTGGTCCTATAAGCAAACTGCAATGGGTCAATCAAGTGTTCAGTCCTTCTCAGAAGTTTGGCTTTAATCAGTTTTTCAAAGGACTTCATAACTAATGAGGTCAGGGCCTGAAGTCACTGAAAGATTTAGGATGTTTAGATTTGGCAGCAGGAACTTCAGTAGACTGTTTCCATGGGTTAGGAACCTTCTGCTGAGACAATGATAAATTAAAAATATAATTAAAAATGGGACCAAGTTGTTCAGCACAATTAGAGAGAATTCGACCACTAATATTATCGGGTCCTTGTCACTGGTCCGACATCCCATTAGTCCGACGGTCCACGGTGCTGAATGGCTCCCGGCGGGCGTATTTCTACCTTGGTGGTGCGCCGTGACCGGCTCTGGGTCAGCTGGGAAAGGCTTGAGGCGAAGCAGGCTCACGGCTTATGTGTTTGTCACTTTCTTTTTCATTTTAACCCACACCATGATCTTTTCCTAACCCTAATCAAGTGGTTTTTGTGCCTAAACCTAACCAGACCTTAACCACAGGGCATCATAATGATTTCAGAACGGACTTCGGAACAATGGGTTTAATATGGTCGGAACAATGGGATGTCGGACCAACGGGCTGTCGGACCAATGGGCAGTTCCCATATTATCAGGGCCAGCACTTGTTCTTATTTTAAAGTGTTTAAAAGTTTTAACACCTGTATGTACATCAAAAGGAGGAGTGGCCACTTGATTTGATTTAAAGTAGTTATTTAGTGAATTCGTCAATGTCAGCAGAGGATTCAATGAACTCCTCCCAGGCTGTGCTATCCAGACAGCCCTGAAGTGTCAGTGTGGCCTCTTCTGACCACATTTTGATGTTTCTAGTTGTCACTTTCCCCCTCTGAAGGCAAGTCCAATATGATGGAACCAGGAACACTATGAAGCCACATTTGTTTCTTTATTATTCAATCAATCAGAGTAGGTTTTTCAATCAAAAAAAAAGATTTGAGAGCAAAAGTATCAATATTGCAATCAAAAAATGTTTTGTTTGCGAGTCATTTTTTTTTTTGTTTGCAAGTCAAAAAGTTTTAAAGTAAAAAGTTTAACCTAGTGGGCGGGGCCTAAACTGAAAGCTGTAAGACACGTCTCTATAGACGAAATTGCCTTGTTGTTTACATTTACTTTCGGGTAGAAAACCGGCGCGTCAGTTGAATGAAGACGGGTGAGACGAACGAGAGGTAAGCTATATATATCATCGTTTAGAATAATTTGATGTTTGTAAATTGAACAAACATTACTACTTCTACGTGCATGTTTTTGTAATTACTCATGGTTATCGTAGATTAGCTGAGCTAAAAGTTAGCTACACGGTAGTGACAGTAGCCTCGCAAAGCAGCCTCTAGCCAGCAATGTAACAAGTGGCGTGTTGATGTTGACGATCTGCTTTAATAAACAAAATGTTGGAAATGGCGATTGTTGAACAGTTTTTCATTCATGATTTTCACATTATTCACCTCTTCAGAAAAAGTATTGAACCAGGGTAAGACAGGCAGAGAGGAGGAAGATGAGAAGAAGCTTGGGTAAATAAGAGGCAGGAGTAAGAAGATGAGAAGAGGAAGGGATAAATAAGAATTATAAAAAGAGACAATATAAGAGGCAGGAGTAAATAAGAAGAGGCAGAGATGAGGAAGGTGAGAAGAAGCAGGAGTAAATAACAAGAGGCACAAGACAGGCAGGACCATCAAGAGCAAAGGAAAGATGAGTCAGTTGTCCACCTATACTGTTGGCTTAGACACAGCAGATTATAATCGTTATAAAGAGAAATTGCAGCTCCATGTTGGTGATGCCATCGTGCCACTCCCAGACCCCTATAATATCAGTGATGGGTGGTTTACTGATCCTGCTAAGCTTCCTCTTGTCCAATACATGGATATTTATAACTACCTCATAAATATGAGTTTGAGTTAGTTAGTTACAAATATCTGTCACTACTGTGTAGCTAACTTTGACAGCTAACTGTTAGCTCAGCTAATCTACGATAACCTACGGTACGGTTTTATAAACTTTACAAACATCAAATTATTCTAAACAATGATATATATAGCTTACCTCTTGTTCGTCTCGCTCATCTTCATTCAACTGACGCGCCGGTTTTCTACCCGAAAGTAAATGTAAACAACAAGGCGATTCCGTCTATTGGCCAGTCTCAATAGGAATGACAGCTTGCAAAGCATTTTTTTTATTCTTCTTCAACAATTTAAAGGTGCATACCGCCACCTTCTGTATAAGAGTGTGCAACATCATGTCATTTAGCCTGTTTCTTAAATTCTACTCATCAGCCTAGTACATTTGCAAAGCAACATGGAAGCTCTGTAGTTCACGAGGAATTCAGTGTGGGAGCTGTGGCGAAAATCAATTCTGAAACTGAAGTTTTTCGGGCTTCGGTTTCCAAAAAAATTCGTCCACACGAGTGCTGTGATAAAAAAATATGATGTCCACACGAAACCGCAAAACCTGCTACCAAGTAATGTAACACACATGCCAAAGTAGTAGATGGCGATGTAACTTCTAATGGAAAGGCCATTTTAACCAATCAGAAGTCAGAGTCAATACCGGAATAGGGAAGTGCAGAAAATAAAAAACAACCTGATCCACAAAAATAGCGCTACCTAATTCAACAGCAGAGGCACCTGAACGGACAACTACACTACTACGAAAGCAGCGATGGGCCTGCCAATGGAGGTCTAACCCGGCTTTCGTGGTAGTTGGGGTAGCTAGCAACAGGAGCAGTCTCCCTTGTTGATCTTTAGGTCGAGCAGCTGGATATGCCATCCAAAGAGAGCAGATAGCATGCTCACAAATAAAGTTAGTGTGTATCTGCCCACTCAATTGTGACATTATTTTATGCATAGGATATCAATTTTGTATCCCCCATTCAATTTATAGCATAACTGATTTGAGTAAAGGCACGAGAGCAAATCTGGGTATATAAATGGTTGGTAAGCACTGCGTTCTTTAGTTGGCAGTTAACGTTACACCTAGAGTAAAGCCACTGAAGACCAGCAAAATCACCGCTTGTTTTCAGGTGGGTAAATGTCATAGACTGTATAAAAATAAATGTCACCTAAGCACCTTCAGATTTTAGTAGTGTACCCTTAACAGATAATTTGTTTATAGTTTGTATTGTGCTTCGTGATATTGATTGAGGGAACTGTAACGTAAGGTAAATGCATACGAGTGGATGCAACCATCACTAATGCTAGCGTAGTTCCTCAGGGATTTAAGGTGTAATTACTTTAATTTTCACAATCTAACCTGTGACAACACATTAGCTAAGGTTGTAAGGACTGGAACAGTTGGTAGCTGTTGTTGATTTTGTTTAAATATGTTGAATTATACTTTTATGGGTTACTGTTTGTCAGACGATTGAGCTAAGCTAAACTAAGCTGTCACTTGTTGCCATAGCAAGCTTCACTGTAAATATAGTTAAGATACATTGTATTTAACACAGGATGTGGGATTTTGTAGTTAGTAAACTTTTAGAAAAGAGCTATTTACCGTCGCTCTGACGTCAAACAATGGAGACAGGTAATAAAATACTGCGGTTATCCTATCTACACGCAACCGCTATCACCGGAGTCTTCCAAAAACTTCACCCTGGACTACGGTTTCAAAGAAACGCGGCCAAATCGCATTGAATAATACACAGTTTCAGAAGTACACGGGTCTGTGTGGACTAGGCCTGATAATAGCAAGAATGTTTTATTTGAACTGGTGCATTTAGATTGCTTTTGTTTAGCCAGGGCAGAACTATTCGACGGCGTAATGTTGTGTACCCACCAAACGCAAATTCGCAAATTCGCGCATCGAGATTACATGCAAAGTCAATGCAAAGACGCGATTAGACGCGAATTCACGCCGGGCGGCGCGATCGACGCGTCTTGTGCGACGCGAAATTCGCGTCCATCGCCTCATCACTCGAGCTGAAAATATTGAACTTTTGAGGCGAATTCGCGTGATGCTGTGCTGTGAAAGCCAATCAGCGTTGAGATTCATGACGCCAGTGACGTCTTGACGCCCCGACGTCCAGCTGTTAACACAACAATAAACTGGTACTCACCGGAGACAGATGGACAGGTGCTCCGCAGCTGAAATGGAGCGCCTGTAGCTGGCGTCCTGCCGGGAGATCCTGGCGCCAACCCTCCCCAACAGGTCCTCAAACTGGGCCCCAGTCAGCCTGAAGTACTGCTGAAAGCAGCTATCATCCAGACGGAGTTCCTGGAGGAGGTTGTGAAACTCGCCGAGCTGGATGTGCTTCTGCAGGATAGGGTGAACCCAGAACGACGGCGTTTGGCCCTCCGACATCGATGCCCCGGGGTGTAGCAGTAATGCCGACTGTCGAGCGTTTCCAGTGGGAGAGAAGGAATCGTGGGTGTAGCCCGCTCTACATGTAGCCACGTCAAACCCGCCAATAGAAACTGTTCTCTCATCCATCAGCGTAGGCCCGACCCATTAAGTGCAGTTGAACTTGCAAGCAAAACTTTAACTCGCAAGCAAAGAGGACTGATCTATTGATGTACAGGCATTTTTGATGGACCCATAACACCTGTCAAGAATCCTGTCTTTCCTGGTGGGACAGGAAACATACTTGTGGTGTTTAAAAGAAAAAGTGAGCTAGTAAGGCTTAACATAATTAGAAAATACTGTTATGCGTATATGTTGTTATGGGACGCATGTTGTATCTGTTATTGGCCTCTAGGTGGTGAGAAGGCTCTTTGCAAGAGCCAGTGTTATAATGGAGCTGATCATTCTCAGACGTGTTCTACCTGCCTCTGCATTAAAGCCTGACGCTGAGTTCGTAAGAAGCTTTTCTATCTGTCATTTTTCACCGGGAGTATTTCCCCACAACCTTCTGTGATACACAACAGATTCTGGATGGGATATTTCCTCGAGTGAAAAGGGTTTTTTGGAAAGGACAGACCCCGTCGAAACAACAGAAAGCAGGGACAGCAAAGGCTCAACCAGCGCCGGACTTTGTCACAGAGTACCGGGCAGGTGACGTCAGTGATGTTGAACTGTTTTCTATAAAGACTGAGAACACCTGTACTTTAACTGACACAGACATTGAGAAACCATACTATGTGTATCTAAGGGTAAATGAAAAACGGATAAAAATGGAAGTAGATACAGGAGCAGCAGTGTCTGTGATATCGATACAGGAGAAGCAGTGTCTGTGATATCATTTTCTGTATAAACGCAGGTTTAAGAAAGTGAAACTAATGTCTGCAAACTGTGTGTTGAAAACCTACAGTAAACAGTAGACTAAGAGGAAGCATTTCAGTAAACCTGAAGTGTAAGGGAAACAGCAGCACACTTAACTTGCTTGTGGTTGCAGGTGGTCCAGCCGTACTGGGAAGAGACTGGATCAAGAAGCTAAAACTGGATTGGTCTTCTGTAAACAGAGACACACCTGAGAGTGTGGAGGATTTATGTGACAGGTACTCAGAGGTTTTTCAGCCTAATCTAGGGAAGGTGACAGGTATTAAAGCCAAACTTCATGTAGTCTCGCTCACCAGACCTTTCTCAAGAAAAGAAAGGTCTGCCTGGGCCGACTCTCACTTTAAGATTGGAGAAAAAAATGCCCTGGCTGCTTGTATTTCTTTCAGCCAATCACAATCGTTCTGGGCGGTGCCACAGCAATGGTGCGCTTGCAAAAATATTGCTGGGGGGAAACAGGTTTTGGTGTAACACGCCAACAAAAATATCGCGAACCATGGCAGAAAAATGGTTACATCCCTGCAAGATCAAACACTGCAAAAGTTAGTAAAGGACGTGTTGAAAACGCCCAATGAGAGGCTGATTTATGCAGCGAACTTCCGCCCACTCAGACTACACTTCATGTGATACCTGGGGCAGTTCCAAAGTTTTGCAAACCACGCTCTGTGCCTTGTGCACTTAGGGAGGCAGTAGAAGCCCAGCTAAGTAAAATGGAGGCTGAAGGGGTTATTACACCTGTAAATTACAGTGAGTGGGCAGGACCAACCGTAAACATCCCTAAAATGGATCAGACAGTGACGATATGTAGGGAAGCATCTATCAACCCATGGCTTGAAGTAGATCAGTACCCCATACCAAAACCACAAGATTTGTTCACAAAACTAGCAGGTGGTAAAAGGTTCACCAAGCTTGATTTGTCACAAGCATATCTACAGGTAGAATTAGAGGAAAACTCTAAACAGTACTTGACAATAAACACACGTAAGGGGTTGTACCAAGTAAACAGGCTCCCCTATGGTGTAGCAAGTGCACCTGCGATATTCCAAAAGCTAATGGATCAAGTTCTCTAGGGCATAGATAGTGTGATATGCTATCTGGGTGACATATTAGTCACTGGACAGGACACTGAGACACACATGAAAAACTTGGAAGAAGTGCTAAAAAGAGTAAAAAGCCACAACCTCAGGGCTAAGAAAACAAAATGTGCATTTTTTCAACACAGTGTGACATGTTTAGGACATGTTATTGATGCAGAGGGAATTCACCCCATGAAAGAGAAATGTGAAGCTATTGCAAAAGCAGCAGTTCCCACCACGACCACAGAACTCAAGTCATTTCTCTGACTATTGAGTAACTATGGCAAGTTCATACCTAGCGGGAAGTGGGAATGGTCAGTGTCATGCCAGAAGGCATTTTAGGAAGCTAAAAAGCAGCTTATTTCCAACAGAGTCCTTGTACACTACAACCCAGATTCACCACTCTTACTAGCTTGTGATGCTTCTCCAGTAGGAGTAGGTGCAGTGATCTCACACCAGATTAGTGATGGCAGTGAAAAACCTATAGCTTCCGCTTCCAGGATGTTGACAAAAGCCGAGAAAAACTACTCTCAGGTAGAAAAAGAAATGCTAGGCTTGGTTTTTGGTGTGATGAAATTTAGTATTTGTTTGGTCATAAGTTTACATTGATAACAGACCACAAACCGTTACTGAAGATCTTAGGTCCAAAAACAGGAGTACCCCCCTTAGCAGCAGCTAGGATGCACTGATGGTCCCTGATTTTAGCTGCTTATACCTATGAGATTCAGTACAAACCAGCAGAGCAACACGGGAATGCTGACGCATTATCCAGACTCCCCATACCTGATGACAGTTTTCCAAAACCAAACCCAGTGTTCAGGTTGTCATACTTAGACAGTCTGCCTATCACAGCAAAAGACATAGTACATGAAACAGAGAGATCCTGTACTAGCAAAAGTGAAACAATATGTATTGTCAGGATGGCCAAAGTATGTGCAAGAGGAAGCTCTACAAACATATGCAAAACTCACAACAGAGGATGAGTGCGTTCTCTGGGGGTTCCAGGTGGTTATTCCAGAAAATCTACAAAACAGGTTATTGTCAGAGTTACACGACAGCCACTGGGGTATGGTGAAAATGAAGGCTCACTCAAGAAGTTTATTTCGGTGGCCTACACTTGAATATATTGAACATATTGAAAGTGAGGTGAATTTGTGTGACATTTGTAAGCAGCAGCGTAGCATGCCTGCCACAGCACCTGTGCATATGTGGAAATGGGCTTCTAGTCCATGGGAGAGAATAAACCCTGATTTTGCAGAGTCAAACAAGCAAATGTTTCTAGTTGTTATGAATGCATATGCACGGTGGCCAGACATAATCCACATGCAGACCACCACAGCCAACAAAATAGCTGAAGTTTTGAGAAACCTATTTGCATCATGTGGATTAACTACAGAGGTCATGACAGATAATGGTCCTCAGTTCACTTCAGGTGAATTTGAGTCATTCCTTGAGCTGAATGCTGTTAAAATGCCGACTTATCACCCAGCCTCAAACGGACTGGCTGAAAGATTGGTCCAAAGCTTCAAAAAGTCTCTAGCGAAGAACAGAGCAGTAGGTGGCATGTCATTGCAGCATTGTATTGCTAATTTCTTGTTCAGTTACAGGAATATGCCACACACAACTACCAAGAAAACACCAGCAGAGCTGTTTTTGAAAAGACAGGTCCATACTAGATTGACTCTAGTCAAACCGGACATGTCCCAATCCTTCCAAGCAGGGAGTTTTCCAAGCCAGTTGGGTAGGAAGAAGAAACTCAGGTCTTTCTCTGCAGGTCAGGCGGTGCTTGTGAAAAACTACAGGAGAGGAGGGAAGTGGTTGGATGGTGTTATTACTGATGTTTTGGGTCCTGTAACGTATTCAGTGAATGTAAATGGAACGTGTGTAAAAAAGACATGTGAACCAGATGCTGGACGCAAAAAGAGGAACTGTGGCTCCAGAACAGACTGTAACAAATACTGATGGAAACTGGGATTACCATCCTGATCCAGGAGATGATGTGAAAGACAATGACACTGTCACTGATGTCTGTGAGCAGACACAGGAGAATGTTCAGAGCTCAGAGGATGCTGGTAGAGCTCTGGACAAACCTTCAAGTTCAGGGCGCTTGGAGCGCCCAAAAAGAAATGTGCGCCCTCCTGAACGTTTGGACTTATAGTGGACACAAAGGAAGAAAAAAGAACAAATGGTTCAAGAACTCACATTATGTACATGCTACTGTAATCACCATAAGGTAGTTAAGTTGTAACCCTGGTGTGTGGGTGTCGTGAGGTTTTTTTTTTGTTACTGTTTTTTATTTTTGAGAAATGTTCAAAAAAAAGAAAAACTGAAAATGGCTGTAAGTTCTAAGCTACAGGGGAGGAGCTGTGGTGTTTAAAAGAAAAAGTGAGCTAGTAAGGCTTAACATAAGAAGAAAATACCGTTATGCATATATGCTGTTTTGGGACACTGTTTTGGTATCTGTTTATTGGCCTCTAGGTGGCGAGAAGGCTCTTTGCAAGAGTTAGAGCAGCGTTATAATGGAGCTGATCATAATAATATATAGGCTATTTTAATATGATATACTGCTTTAGCATTACAATATATCATATTAAAATAGCCTATATATTATTATTACTATTACTGTCCTCTTACTGTACAAACTGTAAATAAATCTTTATTCCTGACTATGTGATGTCGCCATGAATGTGTTTTTAGTTAAAATATTGATTTTTTTTTTTTTTAATTTTTTATATTTTGGTAGATCGGCTTATGGGGTGATTTTGAAGGAGTAATTAAGTTAATCTTCTCATAAGTGGATGTAATATGTAGAGAGGCGGCGGTAGGACGAAACCATGGGCGAGTCTGTTGCTATGGGGTGTTCTATTGAGCTTTGCCTCTTGGTATCTATGCTCTTTGCCTGTACTCCCCCAAATATTAAAGCACTTTAAAACTTACACCTCAGGAGCTCTTACCTGTCGGGATCCTTCGGGATTCGGTGGAAGGCCAGGTGCGGGGTATTCCACTGATAGTTGTTGCAGTTAATTGCAGTACACTGTTTTCTTTTACTTTTTTTCTCCTCTCTCCTTGACATCCTGCATGTTGTCTGGGCGCAACAGTCCAAGCTCAACAGTCCAAAATGGCAGCAGCGCTACCGCAGCGCCCCTAGTGGCTGTTGGCAAAAATTCAATGGAGCTTCGCCTCTTGGGGTGCGTCCCAAGTCTCTTATTTTTATAGTGCTACTGCTAGCTCCTCGCTTGAGCCGGAAGTTGTTCGAAGTCCGCCATCTTCTAGGCCGTCCCAAGTTTCTTATTTGTGCAGCGAGGAGCTAGCGCTAGGAGCTAGCAGCAAGCTTTAAGCAGCTACGAGCTAGGATGGTCGAGAGGTTCCTAACAGGATGTCTTTTTCAGCTTGAGGCTCTGACGTATAAATACCCGCCCCCTACATCTGGCTCATTTGAACCATAGACATACAGTGGTGGAAAAAAGTTTTCGGACACCCCATGCATTTGTGAAATATTGCATTAAGAATCACTCTTAGGTCTTCAAGTGCAATTTCTTTTAGTACAGTCACAGCCAAAATACTAAATAAATCCTAAAATGCCATTAAAAACTTAAAATTGATTGGTTCCATAAAAATACATAAGAAATTCTGAGCATTGGGTCATTTTGGTACCAGTGATGAAGGTCGTTGTTTTTTATTAAAAGACACAATTTTTGTTGCCAAGCTTCGTGTCTACATAAAGCCAGCACATTTGAAAGTTCTTCAGACACAAAAATGGCTAAAACAAGGAACCTAACGCAGGAAACACGCCTGAAGATAAAGATTCTCAGCCAGGAAGGGTACAGCTGCCACCAGATAGCCAGGAAGTGCAGATGCAGTCCTTCAGCAGTTGGATACACTCTGCAGAAATACAGACGAACCAACAGCTTGGAAGACAAACCAAGATCTGGGCGTCAAAGGGTTTCTTCAGCAAGAAATGACTGCATCCTCATCCGCATGTGCAGGCAAAACCGCCAAATGACATCACAGGAGCTTCAGCAGCAGTGGTCAAACCAAACTGGTGTCCAGTGTTCCACCCGCACTGTACGTGGCCGACTTTTAGATCATGGCTTAAGGTCCTACAAGGCTATCAAGAAGCCCTGATCAATGAGAGACAGAGGTTAGCCCGGCGTCGTTGGGCCCAGGCACACAAGAACTGGACAGCCAGGAATTGGAAGAAGATTTTGTGGTCAGATGAATCCAGTTTCCAGCTTTATCTTCCTCCTACTAATGTGAGGGTATGCAGAAGGCCAGGCGAAGCATTATCTCCAGCATGTACAGTACCTACTGTCAAGCATGGTGGAGGCAGTATCATAGTTTGGGGATGCATGAGTGCTGCTGGTGTTGGTCATCTCACTGTCTGTGATGGCACATTGAACTCTACCAAGTATTGTACCATTCTCGAAACCCACATGCTCCCTTCTGCGCTGCACACTGTTCCGTCGAGATAAAAAGTGGATGTTTCAACAAGATAATGCCCCTTGCCACACATCCAAGGCCAGTAGAACTTGGCTGCAGGAGCACAGTATCCAGGTCTTAGAGTGGCCAGCTCAATCCCGGACATGAGCCCCATTGAAAATCTGTGGTGGATTATCAAAAGGTCTGTTTCAAAGCATAAACCAAAGAATTTAGAAGAATTAAAAGCAGTAATTCAAGAAGAATGGGACAAGATTACCCCTCAACAGTGTGAAAGGTTCGTGGGGAACATGCCAGCCAGGATTAGAGCTCTACTACGTGCCAATGGCAGGACTACTAAATATTAATTTGATGATGTGATGGTTTATTTATTTTTTGTTCAGTTTTGAACACATTCTCTGTTATTTGTTGACTTTGATACCGACAATGTTGAGAACTGACATATTGAAACTGTCAAGAATTTAGTTTTGTTAGTTTTTCTTGTAAACAATAAACAAAAAAAAATATAATTTGTATTTGTTTGTATCTGTCTAATGCAGCCACACCTTTTGAAACACAAAAACGATTTTTCCACAAATATTTCATGATAATATTTGAGACTGTGTAAAATTTTAAGGGTATCCGAAAACTTTTTTCCACCACTGTATATACGTAGACGCCGCATCGAGTGGATTTGCCCGCTGCTGCGATACGTCAACGTCGCCGCCATATTGGATGTGGCAAGGCTGCATTGTAAACTAATAGAAGTGAATGGACTTAACTTCATAAAGCGCCTTTCTACAAAAAAAACGTTAATATGTCTATGATTTGAACGAGATGGCGGAGAAATAGCGGAAGTGTACCCGTTACATGCATTCTCTGCAATGAAACGCTGTAATTCACATGCCTACGTGACTACAAAGAGTAACGTTAATGATATTTCGTGCAAGACTGTCATGTTGTAATTAAGTTTATTTCATTCACAATCCGTTGCGTTGTTCAGCGGACTGTTGGTGATGTGTGGCTGTTAAATGTGCAGCTGCTCATGTCCAGAACCGCACGTGCTGATATAATACTACGCACACACACACACACACACACACACACACACACACACACACACACACACAATATTAATATTAATTAATATTATTACTTTCATGTTGTTGTAAGCTACTGTCATTACCGTCTGTCCTGCATCTCTCTCTTTCTGTCTCATTGTGTCATACGGATTACTGTTTTACTGTTAATTTATTATGCTGATCTGTTCTGTACGACATCTATTGCACGTCTGTCCGTCCTGGAAGAGGAATCCCTCCTCAGTTGCTCTTCCTGAGGTTTCTCCCGTTTTTCCCCCGTTAAAGGGTTTTTTGGGGAGTTTTTCCTTATCAGCTGTGAGGGTCCTAAGGACAGAGGGATGTCGTATGCTGTAAAGTCCTGTGAGGCAAACTGTGATTTGTGATATTGGGCTTATAAATAAAATTGATTGATTGAGGTAGACTGACAGGTCTGATATGTCTTATTCACTCAGCAGCTGACTTGTTGAATGATGGTGAGTGGATTTAATAATAGGCTAGTGATAATAATGATGATAATGATGCTCATCACAGTGACAGTGGCAGGGCTACAGACTGTTCTTTAATTGCCAGATCCAGCTGTGCCGCAGTCATGAGAAATGGACGTCGCTTCACGTGACGCTACAGTGGAAAGGACGTCTCAGGTCTCTTAAACTGACAATGCTCGCTCATCGCTCCTAGCGCTAGCTCCTCACATTTTTTCCTAGGTGGGAGGGGCTAAACAGCTAGCAAAGTCAGCTAGCAGTAGCACTAGCAGTAATTTAAGAGACTTGGGACGGACCCTATGTATCCATGCTCTTTGGTACGGGCTCGTTCAGGAGCTACAGCTCCATGACGGCTTCCGGGTCTACTTCAGGCTCTTCTCTGCTATTGGACGCGCCGAGGTGTCGTCACAGCGCGTCTCGCGCGCCACTCACCTCGGCGGCAGAGCGGTGCGCTCTTGCGTCGCAGTAGCACATACACAATGAATGGGTTCGGCGGGGGAGGCCTGCGCTTTGCGCGCTCTGTGTGAAAAGGGCTAGAGATATACCCCACCTCCGCATGACTTCCTCGTTGTCACGGACGCTCTGTCAGTGCAAAACGGGACGCCACACCCGTCTATGTCCAGATCACCGTCAGCTTCCCGCTCCCCGAGCCAAGTCTCTGTAAAGGCCAGGATACAGGCTTCTTGTTGGTGGCGGACAAGAGACGGAAGTTCCTCAGTCTTATCGCGGAGGGATCGGGCGTTCGACAGGATAATGGAAGGCAAGGGGATGCGGGACAGGTGTTGCATGCTTTGAAAAGCTGATGTAGAGTTTGATTAATATTAACAAAGGCAAACTTAAACAAAGCAGACAGAATTAACAGACTTAAAATCTTAAAAACTCAAACAAACAAAATAGAACAGACATGCTACCCACTGCTGCTGGTCGCTGTGCACATGCACCCTCATAAGCGTACAGGGAGTAAAAGAGAGGGCTTGGCACACAGCCCAGTGGGGAGCCCGTGCTGAGAGTGATAGTCAAGGTTATCACTGTAATCAGATACAACTTTTGTGGTTTTTAGAGGCACTGTTTTAGACAAACACACAAAAAACATTCTTTCATGTCTAACATAATTATTGTGGGAAAACCAATGATTTTACGGATCTATGAAAATGTCTTTTGCTATTCATAACCATTCATTTCTCTGTAAAGGCAGTTTTGTATTGTATAATGTTCTCTGAATCACACATAATCAATATTTTAGACACAAAGTCATTGGAAATGTCCTTGAAATGTTCCGGGAAATAACTTCCTTGGAGAGTGGGGACCGAGATCATCAGAGATGTTTGATGTTTGTGTTTGATGAGATGTTTGTCTTTTGGTTCTTGTCTCTGCAGAGCATTCGTCCATCAGAGTAAAGTCACCATGCATCTTCCTGCAGACATTGGTGAGGCTCTTCGGAGGGATTAAACTCCTGCATTTATTTAAGTCAGTGCTGATTTTTGTTTGAAGGACTTGCCTCTCTGTCTATCATCCAGAGATTGTTTAATGTGGCCGTTTTACATCACTCTTCTTAATGTGAACAGTCCCAGAGGGTATAAATTCACCAGGAACAGCTGACACTCCCCTCTAGTTTTTCAAAGCCCCACTTAAGTCATTCTCACTTTGATAACTTTACATTATTGATCTCTAAATTTCAGAAAGTGAGGTAGTGGTATGCTGGATGACTGTCTTTATCATATTAAACTCATAAAAAAAAGCAGTTGCCCTTGGAGAAAAGGGTAAGCACATGTCAGGATTGGGTGACTCCCCCTATCAAGTTTATAAAATGTTTGCATGACTCCTGTTTACACTTGTACACCCTGATGAAGACCTTAGGTTCGAAACTGGACAGTGTTTTAATGTTAACAGTCTTTATAACTTAATTCTAGTACATTTGCTCATGCTCCATGCATGAGTGTCTGAACTCCAAACTTGTTCTAAACAGTGTGTTCTAAACAGCTTGCTTACTTGCAAAGTAGATAAATGCAGGAAATGGCATTGACACAGTGAAACAGATTTGAGGCACATCAGCACCAGGGGGCGCTGTTTTACAAAATATTACATCACTATTACTAATAACTTGGCACACTCAGTCAGGTTTGTGCTGATAGATTTTACTGCAATAAAAGAAGGGTAAAGACAATTGATGTGGATATTTCCTCCAGTTTCTCAGTCATCTGTTTTCACAGGTGATTACACCGACTTCTACTCCTCCAGAGATCATGCCACCAATGTTGGCATCATGTTCCGGGGGAAGGAGAATGCTCTGATGCCAAACTGGTATGTTATCAATCAAACCAGCAGACACTACTGTTGGTAGAATGAATCAAAGGTCTGGTACATTCCCAGTATTTGGCAGATATTGACAGACAACTTGAAACAAACTCTGTTCTCTGCAAACAGTGATACGTGGAAGGACACTAAAAAGTTTCTCTAACTGATTTGGGCCCCAAAACATCAGCATGCATTTAATCATAGCAGCAGAGCGCTGGGAGTGTCCTTGCAACACGTCTTAGTCATTGCTAAGCTGACTGGGGCATCTCTGTCTCCCTTTGATGGCAGGCTGTTCCCCATGTCAAATTTCAGGGATCAGAATCTGTTTAGCAATACTTCTATTATGATAGATCAAATGCGTTTGAATCTGTGCATTATAGATAGGAGGACCATGATATATTGGGTTACACTGTCTTCATTCAGGTTATTTGGTTTTATCTAATCATATTTTTCACCTACAGTAAGTTTCATGGCAGACAGTGATTAAAAAACAGAAACTCAGTAATGTACTTATTTGCCTGCTTTAGTAATTTAGATCACCTGGCCAGTACTGGGAAATCTTCATGTGCTTATTGTCACTATAACGCAGAGGTGTCAAACTCATTTTAGTTCACGGGCCACATACAGTCTGATTCAATCACAGGTGGGCCAGACCAGTAAAACCATTGCATAATATCCTATAAATAACAAACACCTCCAAATCTTTCCATTTTTGTTTAAAGTACAGTAAAAAAAACGCTAATCCATTTATAAAACAGATGACAAACAGCCTGTGATGTCTTCAGAAGGATAAATGCAATTTTCTATACATTTCCATTCCTGTGTAGTACTACAGACATCACCAGACCAAACTTTAACCAAACTAAAGTTAAAGAAAAGAACTGGAAAAGGGTGGAAAAGCCTCTGAAGCAGCGTTTTACATGAAGAAACCTACTCACTGTTTAACTTGCTCCTGAAACATGGCAACCTTCACAAGTGCAACACTATTAGTTGTACAAAATCATCCAGTGGGCCGGATTGGACCCTTTGGTGGGCCAATTCTGGCCCCTGGGCCGTATTTTTGACACAGCTGCTATAACGTAACTGAACTGAATGGTTTTACAGATGCTCTAATTACAACATAAATACTTCTACAGTGAAAATATCATTGTTGGATGGGAAAATCCGATTCCTATTCAATATGCACAATTATAGACTGACAGTGAACTAAGCACAGCAGTCAATGTACAAACTGGACTTTATTTTCCCACTGTGGTCACTGTTGTGCTAACATTCAGCATGGTGTTATGCAGGTTGAGGCTTCCAGTGGGATACCATGGTAGAGCATCATCTGTGGTTGTTTCTGGGACCCCCATCCGTCGCCCCTCAGGCCAGATGAGACCTGACCAGAGTAAGATCTTACCCTCACCAGTGTTGGACTATATTATTCATATCACTTATGTAGGAGTAAAAAAAAAAGAACTTCAAAAATCATCTCGAGCCTCATGCCAAGCTGAGGAGCATGCTACAGAAATCCAGGAAGATAGCTTCTTTCTAACTCCACACCTCAAGATGTGTTTTTTTTTACACAAGTCGTCAGCTCCAACCAATGCTACATCTGGTGACATAACTTTACTTTGGGCAATTTATCAGATTTCATGCAGCTCCTTCTGGATTCACAGGAGGCTTTATATACTGTACCTGTGTTCAACGTCTGTAAACACACTTTGATATGTAAAATAGGTGGAGTCCCCCTTTATTCTTTAAATAAAGAATCTTGATGAATTTGTTTCCTATATCAAGGGAATGAAAACTGTACTAATCTTTGGAACAGTTACATCAGAATAGCAGTAATAGTACAAGCTTTAAGTAGAGATGATAGGTACACAGTTCATGGCAGGGACCAACATGTTCTCTTTCCAAGTCGTCACATGTAGCCACTTTGTCAGTGGGCTTTCACATCTACATATTACGCACTAGGTATCCCCTTACATCTGCTGTTGACGTTCCGGGATGCTGCTACCAACATCGGGAACACAACAAAAGCACATGGTTAGGTTAAGGCAACAAAGGCATGCAGTTAGGTTTAGGCAACAAAAGCAAATGGTCACGTTTAGGCAACAAAAGCACATGGTAAGGTTTTGTTAACAAAAGCATGTGGTTAGGTTAAGGCAACAAAAGGGCAAGGTTAGGTTTAGAAAAAAAACATCATGGTTTGGCTTTCCATTCACATGGGAAGCAGTCCAGTGTCGCTTTTGGCATCAGGGAGACACACATATTGTCTCCATAGAGGTAGTAGTTTTAAGTCCACACAGACTCCAACCTGCACTCAACATCTCTGTCCACAGAAACAGCCGTCTGTCTGCAGCGAGAGGACAGTGGCCGGTCAAACTGCCTTCACCAGGCTGACTGATAGCAGACATTTACTGAACCAAATTTTTTATGTCAGCGCAACAGGAAGAAATCGACAGTGTTCATAATAATAAATTCATTGATTTTATTTTCCAGCCCACTGTTAGCAAGTGAGGGGAATCTGCCACTCACAGACAGACTGGGGGTTGAGTATACGGTTAATGAGTTAAAAACACTTACACAGAGGATATCTGTGTGATTTTAAACAGCTGTCTGTGCAGATTACGGGCTGTAGAAATAAAAGTGGGTCTCTAGTTACAGTGGAGATAACTGAAACCTTTTGCCAAAGCGTAGATTGAAAAAGTCATGCTGCTCTTAAGTTTCTGTCCCACAACACTTTTCAAAAGTGTCAAACACCCCACACAGCTGTGACTCAGAAGGTAGAGCAGGTCATCCGCTAATCTGAAGATCAGTGGTTCGACTGGCTCCTCCAGTCCGCATGTCGATGTATCCTTGAGCAAGATACTGAACCCAAATTGCTCTCTGGCTGTTCCATTGGTGTGTGAGTGTGTTTAAAAAAAAAAAGAGTTGCAGGTGGCATCTTGTTTGGTAGCCTCGGCCACCAGTGTGTGAATGTGAGTCATAGTGTAAAAAGCGCTTTGAGTGGTCGGATGACTAGAAAGGAGCTACATAAGTGCAGGTCCATTTACCATAAATCAGCCTTTACTGCCCCAAGCGAAGGAGTTCAAGTATCCTGGGGTCTTGCTTATGAGTGACAGTATAACGGAGCAGGGTGTTGGTGGTTGTTGATGTTGATGGTGCTGCACCGGAAGTCAGGGTGAAGAGGGAGCTGAGCCAGAAGGCAAGCTTTCGATTTATTGGTCCATCTACGTCCCAACCCTCACCTATGGTCATGAGCTTTGGGTAGTGACTGAAAGAATGAGATCACTGATATAAGCAACGGAAATGAGTTTCCTCTGTAGGGTGGCTGGGCTCAGCCTGAGTGATAGGTTGGGGAGCTCAGACGTTCGGAGGCAGTTTGGAGTAAAGACACTGCTTCACTGCGTCGAAAGAGGCCAGTTGAGGGGTTCGGGTATCTGCTGAGGATGCCTCCTTGGTGCCACTGGGCATCTCCATATATATATATGTATATATATATATATATATATATATATATATATTTCCATATATGTAGATATATGTTACAGCTGGTGGTAACTTTGTTTGTCTTTTTCTCTCTCTTAGCAAAACCTCCAGTGTTTGGCCAGTCTAAACAGTTGGACATTGAGCTGGAGATGGTGATTACAGTGTTTACTTACTTACTTACCTAATCACCTGTATTTTTGTAATGTTTGAATAGATGTTGAAATAACATCATTTCAACATCTAAGTTGCCTGGGGAAAAAGTCAGATATGCCCTTCTCTGTTGTCTTTTTTCAGTCTATAAGATATTCAATATTGCACAATATCAGTGTTTCACTGCTGTTACATTTATTCTCTACTGTGATTAGGCCTTCTTTGTTGGAGGAGGGAATCAGCTTGGGGAGCCCATTCCCATCGAGAAGGCCCATGAACACATCTTTGGCATGGTACTCATGAATGACTGGAGTGGTAAGAGCCTCTGCACAACACATCACAGCAGCATCACCCCTATGTGCCGTTGTAGATGGTTTTATGGTTCCTGACCAAAATGTCCTGGAAAGCAGATATGTAACACATAGGACTAATGTTAATACTAGTAAAGCTGGTGAGACTGTTTTGATTCAGTGATTAAGCTGATGGTATGCTGCCAAATCAACATCTCTAATTCACAGTGGCACTTCACTTAGAAGCACACTTGTTCCTTAATTTAGCCCTGTATACATGTTCAGATTAAATCAGATGGAATTTATTTTAGATTAAATTGGGAGAATCTGTCCTCATCAAAACATGAGTGCGTAAGTGGTACTGATTCAGCTGGAAACCTCTGCAGAGAGAGAACATTCACGGTGTTGTTCCTCTCTCAATGTCATTGTCTTTAATATTCCCTCTGTACCCCTGCCCCAGTCATACTTTAGCCTACCAGTCAGTGTCCTTCATTTCTGCCAGCAGATGTATATTTAAACCAGCATTACAATAACTAATCCAAATGCTAATATTTGAGTCTTTCTCAATCACTTGCACTTTTGCAACCTGCACACTTTCTGTGTGATCAGGGTCTTAGGCCTTGTCCAAATACCCGCACTGCGTAGGGTGTCCAAATTGTCTTCTGTTGTTATCAAGGGGTGCAAACCTGCGCCCTTAATGCACCCCTTCCGAAAGTGCGCATCAGACCTCACTTCGCTGAAGGATTTTACCCAGAATCCTCCGTAGTGTCGTGACGCCATAACACTGCACAGCTGGCCGGTACAACTCACCATCTTCAAACGGTAACTGACGTGTCCGCGAGCCGTTAACTCCGACTGACAACAACCGTTAGAGGAACATAACGTCTAACAACACGCTGCGTGGACTTAATAATACATGACAGGGCGTTAATAATGAAATAATATACAGTTTACAGTTGACTGGAGGTTTGTATGACAGTCCACATCACTTTACAGTTTTGATTATGTCTTTAATTATTATTATTTTATTACCGTATGTCTTTATAGTTTATTTTATATCACAATTTACCACAATTTATCCAAGCAAAAAACATTTTAATAGTAATAATGGTAATCTAGGCTACGTTAACGGTAGAGTAAAAAAAGATGTTACAGCTAATATATACATTATTAACAGGTAAATTCAAGAGTACAATTTAATTTAATTTACCTGTTGGTTGGGCATCAGCATCAATACTTGGATCTGATATAGATGCCGCCTTCTCCTGCGGCTCCTAATCCTCCTCATCATTTGCTGATTGTATCTATTTATCATTTGCAGCAGCAGTGCTGCGAACAACATTATTTCCTCTAACGCCATGTTTCGTCTCCTAGGAGACAGACCAGCTGGACCCAAACGGAAGCGACGTGTATGCAACTGTCCCAATTCTCCTTTTTAAACAGCATTGATCCCTTGCGCACTTACGCCCCTAACTGCACTTTTGGCAAGTGCACTTCAGGGAAGACCTCAGGGCGCAAGTGCGGGTATTTGGACAGGGCCTTACTCACTAAAAATATTACTCTGCCATTTCCATGGCAACATTGTTGCTTTGGTACATAGTGGACACACACATGTTCTATATGTGTTCATGTATTTGGGCTAAAATCTATAGAAAAAACTTGTCACAATCTTGAAATTATATAGCCTAATTTGGGAATATAACCACACTGTCAACATTTATGAAACTAATAAATCTGAAACATTTTTCTTTTTTATTTCAAATGACCTGAAAGCTGATTAGCAAATAGCCACCTAAAAATAGGTTATTAGGATCGTATAACCAAATGATGTGCAAAAAGGTCTTCATAGGTTGTTTCTGCACCTGTGACATTTATAAAATAATTAACTTCAACAGTTTCAGAACTTTCACCATACTTAGTCTTTCTTATTTTTTCCATCCATGCATTTTTTATCTTCTTATCCGGGGCTGGGTTGCGATCGCAGCAGGCCAAGCAAAACACTCCAGATGTCCCTCTCCCCAGCAATGCTTTCCAGCTCCTCCTGGTGCACCCCATGGCGTTCCCAGGCCAGATGAGATATGTGATCACTCCAGCGTGTTCTGGGTCTGCCTCAGGGCCTCCTACCAGTAGGATCTGCCCAGAACACCTAACAGGAGGTGCCCAGGAGGCATCCTGATCAGATGCTGGAACCACCTCAACTGACCCCTTCCGACACGAAGGAGCAGTGCCTTTACTTCAAGCACCCTCTGGATGTCCGAGCTCCTTACCCTATCTCTAAGGCTGAGCCCAGCCACCCCACTGAGGAAACTCATTTCAACTGTTTGTATCTGCGATCTCATTCTTTCGGTCACTACCCAGAGCTCATGACCATAGGTGAGGGTTGGAACATAAATGGACAAGCATATCGAAATCTTTGCCTTCCGGCTCAACTCCCTCTTCACCACAACAGGCTGGTGCAGCGCCCTCATCACTGCAGAAGCTGCACCAAACTGCTGATCCATCCCACGCTCCATTCTATCCTCACTCATTAACAAGACCCCGAGATACTTGAACTCCCTTGCTTGAGGTAGTAAGTCTCTCCCAACCCAGATGGGAGCAATCCACCAGTTTCTAGCAGAGGACCATGGCCTTAGATTGTGAGGCGCTGACTCTCATCCTGATCGCTTCACACTTGGCTGCTAACCGCCCCAGTGCATGCTGGAGGTCACGGTGTGATGAGGCCAACAGAACCACATCATCTGCAAAAAGCAGAGATGCAATTCTGAGGTCCCCAAACTGGACCTCTTCCTCCCCACGACTACACCTCGAGATCCTGTCCATGAATGTCACACACAGGATCAGTGGCAAGGGACAACCCTGACGGTGGCCAACACCCACTGAGAACGTGTTTGACTTTACGCTGAGTATGCAGATGCAGTGCTCACTTTGGTTACACAGGGCTCATAGCAGCAACTCCAGTACCTCAAAATCCCACAGTGCCCCCCACAAGACTCCCCATGGGACAAGGTTGTAGGCCTTCTCCAAGTCTACAAAACACATATAGACTGGATGGGCCAACTCCCATGACCCCTCCAGAGGCCAATGGTAAAGAGCTGGTCCACTGTTTCACAGCCAGGATGGAGTCTGCATTACTCCTTCTGAGTTTCGATAATTGGTAGGAGCCTCCTTTCCAGCACCACGGAGTAAACTTTGGCTGAAGGCTGAACAGTGTGATACCCTGATACAACACACCCTCCGGTCCCCTTTTTTGAAAATGGGGACCACCACCCAGTCTGCCACTCCACAGGCACCATACCTGACTGCCACGTGACACTGAAAAGGTGTGTCAGCCAAAGATAGCCCAACAATGTCCAGAGCCTTTAGCATCTCAGAGTGAATCTCAATCACGCCTGGCACCTTGCCACTAAGGAGCTTTTTGAGTACCTCAGCAACCTCTGCCAGGGATATGGGCAAGAGTTCCCCCGAGTCCTCAGGCTCTGCCTCCTCCACGGAGATTGTGACAGCCGAGTTTAGGAGTTCCTCAAGTGCTCCTTCCAGGGCTTGATGAAATCTCCAGTTCAGGTCAGCACTTCTCCTTCTCTGTTGAGCACAGCCTAAGACAAGCCCTGCTTTCCCTTCCTTAGAAGTTCCCTTACCAGATATTCCCAGTTCACCCTCACTATACGTTTAGGTTCACCAGGTCTGTCTGGCACCCTTTATCCAGCTCATCACCAGGTGGTGATCAGTTGGCAGCTCTGCTCCTTTCTTCACCATAGTGTCCATGACACAAAGTCGAACTTTGGCCTAGGGTGTTCTGGTACCAGGTACATTTATGAACCTCCCTGTGCTCGAACATGGTGTTCGTTATGGCCAATCCATGACTAGCACAGAAGTCTAATAACAGAACACCACTCGGGTTCAGGTCAGGCAGGCCATTCCTCCCAATTACCCCCCTCCAGGTTTCTCTATCATTGCTCACGTGAGTGTTGATTTTCTTCAGAAAAAAGATGGAGCCCCAGCTGGCACCCATTCCAGGACACCACTCAGAGATTCCATGAAGGCCAGTTACTCCGTACCACTGTGCGGTGCATACACACAAACAGTTAGAGACCTTCTTTTAGTGACCTGCAATCGCATCAAGGCAATCCTCTTGCTCTCCGCAGAGATCTCCTACACAGCGGCGCTCAGCCAGGGACTTGTGAGAATCCCCACACCCACCCAGTGCCTCTCACCCTGGGCAACTCTGGAGTCTAGCCCCTCCCCGGGAGTTTGGTTTCAGAACCAGTGCCAACGGCGCTGGAAGGGGGGGACCAGGGGGCCATTGGCCCCCCCACCTTTACCCTCCTGCCACATTATTTTTAAGCCGAATCAAAGGTCCCTATATTACATTACTTACGGTAAAAAAGACTTTCACACTTCACTTCCATTCATATGTTAGGTAAAATACAGAGAGGGGCCATAGAGAAAAAGATACAGCCACCAGCAGGCACTCAATTGTGCGCACGGACTCCTTCCTGCCTGTTATTGCCTCACCAGCCCGGTAAAGCCTCGAGCATCCTCGGCAGGCTCCGGGTAGACTCTCAGCCGTCTGGCTCTATCCAACAGCACCTAGCAGTAGTCCCGACTAACCCTGGCACCGTATTGTAAGAACTCCCCAGTTATAAAAAATAGAAATAAATCAAAAAGCGAGCCAAATTGTAGGCCTCTCTGGTTCGCAATCAAACATTTCTAGCGCTGGTGTGTTTTATTTTTTCCTCAATGACCCCTCTGCGGCTCTGTAGTACACAAACATAAAACAAGAGAAGAAGAGAGTACTTACATTTTTAATCCAATATGAGCACATCACACAATTCAAAAAACAATAAAATCATTTAATCACTACACTGTGTGACGTTATGTTGCCTGTTTGAACTGCTGTAGCTGCAATAGACTGCGTAACCTACTTCTGCAAACATGTCAAAAGAACCGGTGAATAAGAAAACAAAACACTTCCAAACAAAATTGAACTTGAGCACGAAAAATGCTACATCAATTTCCACAACTTTGTCGGAGCCTGGATCTTCAACTCAACCAGCAGAAGAACCCCAAAGCAGCAGCTCTGTTCCCGCTGAGACTACCACCGAAGTCAGCAATGAACCCAGCCAGGCTGGTTCCGACTGCGTGGAGGATTGTTCCCGGGACATGGAGACGGGTAAAGCTGCACAGCTAATCATAGACAAAAAGGAGACCGCTAGATCGTTTGGCCAAAGAGAGAGGTACTTTAATGCAGACTGGTACAAAAACAGAGCGTGGTTAGTCCTGTGCAAAACCACTAAGCGAGCCTTCTGCAAAATATGCAGATTTGCTGCTGTCAAACAGCTTGTTACTTTCTCCAAATGTGGTCTGGTTTTTAATTGTTTTTAATGGTGGAATGCCATTGAATATGGACTTTACAATGCTCCTGAGTGATCGGAAATGTCTGGCATCCTCTGGCATCCAGTGACACAGTGCTACTATCTTAAAAATACATGTGATGTTTGTAGTAGCTAAATCTGTATATTAAAAAAATATTGTTTTCAGCAGATATGTCATAAAAAGACTGAGCAAGCTAAGCAGTTTTGTTTTTATGTATGGGGTATTTATTGAGTTTGAGGGAAACCCCAACTATCCCAGCTTCGTTGTGCTGTGATACACAAGTATGACTTTACAATGACAATAAAGATTTATCTTATCTTGTCTTATCTTATCTCTAGAAGGTATTAAGGTCATGTTGATTGGCAGCCTCAAGAGGGACCAGAGAATTTGTCTGTTGCTGGACATTGCCTTGGATCAGCCTACTAGTAGTAAACTAGGTTTCATTGCATGTAGGAGTCTGCTGATGTGACTGATTCCTTTCCAGTTATTAGTCAGATGCCATGTATTTCCATGGAAACAGAGACAACAGTTGCAAAAAGTTTTTAATTTTAGAGCTCATTCCCTCTCAACACAAATACATGTTGATTCTATATTTTATTTTGTTGGTAACAGTAATAAAATCACAATATTACATGAGAGGGTGTGCTCTAACGTCACTTCAGTGATGCTTACCGACCTCGGCATCACTGTCATGCCACAAATGACATTAAAGCACACCCTCTCATGAAATATTGCTTGATTAAAGCAAGGCTTCTGGTTCTGCAGTTGGCAGCTCATACTCAAGTTGCACTGGAGCTGCACATAAATACATTTCCAAATTGACTTGCAGCTCACCCTCATTTACATAACTTGGACTTGAGAAACTGATGTGAGATTGAACAGATAGAAAGTAACCACAAGCTTAACTGTTAGCCAGATTTTCGTTGAGTCAGTGCACTTGTTGATCCACACTAAATATGGTACAAATCAGGTCTATGGTTTAGGAGGAGATGTCAAAAATATTGTCTTCAAAAATTAAAACTGGTGGAAAATCTGGTCAGTCAGATATCAAGATTGTGTTTTCAAAAAATTAAAAATGGTGGACAATCAGGTCAGTTGGACTGTAGCGGTTCTTGAGGCTTTTCTATAGAGCAAATTGAGCTGTATTTAAGTTTCAGATTTTAAGTGAATCTGATGTATGTGTGAGGTGTGTGGCCTTAACTAAACTTTTCAGGCCTAAATCTGAAAGCAAACAGCATAATGTGTCTACAAAGTGCCATCTCATGGGAGTTTGCAAAAATATTTCTGAGGGAAAAAAAGGTCACATACAACCAATAGGGTTTCAGCCCTTTGGGCTTGAACTATGGGCTGAAATGTGTGTGATCACCGGCGATTGGTGCACAATGCATGCCGCGTAGTTTTGTGTCCGACTTCATCCCGACTTGCTGTGACGTATTACAAAAGTGGTTAAAACCGTGATAAAACCGCGAGAGCGAAGCAGCCGCAGTTTTTAGAGCCAGGCGCTGCAGTTGCTCTCCACCGACTGACTCTCACCTGATCTAACAGCTGATTGGTTTAGATGTCGACGCAACAATATGACGTTTTAGATAAACTACTCATTTTTGTTGAATTTTAGAGATTAAGATTGTATTTGTCTGATTTGAAGGTTTATTCTGTGAACAGAAAACGTGTGACTGATGGTGAAGTTTAGTTGTCAGAGACTAAATACATTCATCATAAACTATACAGAGTCTACTGTATATTAACACTGGACTTTTTTAATTATTGAAGTATTCAGCAACACAGAGACTTGTGGTCAGTGGGATGTGAGGATTCTTAAAATAACATCAGATGTGAAGCCCTGACTGTATCTGACTGAGCCTTAATGAAAGCTGTTGTCTTGTATTTATTTTCCTGAAAATATGAACCTTACAGTCAAACACAATTTATTCTGAGCCTGTGTAGTTGAGGGGACAGGTCAAACTGATATGATGCTGATTTACAGGAGAATTCATATCAAATGGAGGAGAAACCATGAACATAAACTACAGATCACCTGTAAGGCATTTTAATAAATGAATCTATCATAATTAGCTAAAACAACTGGAGACTGAAAACAAACTGATATATGGGTCTGATCACTTTTTTTAATGAACTGACATCATTCCAGACAGGATGTTAGTGTGTCTGTGACTTCCTGTACGGACTGAAGGCTGCTGGAAACTGTCGGGAAACTGTCCGACTTCATCGCAGCTTTTTGTCACCACCCCCCGTTGCGGCCGCCTGCTCTCGTCTACTTTCCAGGCGAGGCGCAGTTTATCTCGAACAAGCCTATTGTCTATGGTCTATGGATCAAGGCGAGCGCTTCTTCCTACATGCTCAAAAACGTAAGTGCTGATTGGCTGAAGAGGACTCCTGTGTATCTGCGCTCGATTGCTCTTCCTTCATCCTTAAACTACCCGGATGACTGTCACAGTAAATTGAAATTGAATTTTGAGAACTGAATTTGAATTGTGAGAACTGAATGTGAAGATATATAGAAATAAATTCAATTCCAAATTATACTATTCAGATTCAGTTTTTCAATGCAATGATTCAAATTAACAATACAATTTCAAATTATGTGATTCAAATTCAATTTTTCAATGCAATTATTCAAATTCAGAAATTCAAATTCAAATATAGATGATTCAATTTCAAATTATGTGATTCAAATTCAGTTTTTCAATGCAATTATTCAAGTTTAGAAATTCAAATTCAAATATAAATGATTCAAATTCAGTTTCTGGTGGCACATATTTCAACCCATATTGAACCCCCAATAAACCAGCGCAAACTGGGTTTGAACCCAACTTATATAGTGGAGATAAGTGATAAATGATGAAAGATAAATGGAGTTTTACTTTTATCGTTTTAGGATACTTGTTAATTCTAAGACTTTTAACAGGTAGAGAATAGTGAAAAGGCAGTGAACTGACTCAGTAATGTCAGTTACACAGCCATAGCTACATATCTCAGGTTTGCCAACATTAGCTAACATTAGTCACCATACACTTATTGGTCATAGCAGGCCAAGTAAGACTGTAGTAGAAACCCCCTGAATGTATTGCATTTATCAAGAGTTTGTTCTGTTGTGTTGTAAAGTTGTGTTTTTTTTGCTTTTCAAAAGTTTCATGATCTGTCTGTAAAGACAAATGATTTTGAAGTATCATGTTATGTGAACTGTTTTAATTACACAATTGCATACATATTACAAAGATATTCATCAGACATAAATTAACATATAGTAGAACAATTTTGGCAACAGGAGGTACAAACCCTATGAATTTAATCTAAATGTGTGAATGAGAGTTAGTATATAAGTGTTTTATATTTGAAATGTTTTCCTGCACACTAAGTGAAGCATTCTCCAGACTGAATATTTCAGGGACAGTCCATCACTTGTGCATGGATACTTCTGTTCAGTCGGCACCGGGTTTTATTTTTCTCACCACAGCACAGCGTGAGAGATTTTTCAGTCTGTGACATTTCTGCTGAATTTGCAGCTTGAAAGAGAACTGATGTTACTTTCATTTTGTACTTGCTGAAGTCCCCAGGAGAACAGCACGTGCAGAGTTTACCACTGGCTCTCTGTGAATTTTTGCCATTCAAAGTTTCTTCCTTACAACTGCACGCAAAGTCAAATGCTTTAATTTCTTCCTCTGCCCCTCTGTTCTCAGTGGTGCACAGTGGTTTAATTGACAAGTTATTTCTTAAAGGCTCACAGAGGTTAGCCAATGAGCTGTGTCTGTGTGTGATGACAGATACTGAGAGAAGACTGGTTTTACAGTTCTTACAGTGGACCATTATCTCACTGTTGCTTTGTAAGCTTCACAGTGAAGGACATGTATGGGAATACAGGTGAGGACGGATACTGGTGTAACTGTGTGTAAGTTGGAAGGCATTGCTGTGAGGTGTGTCACAATGCCATACTAACTGTATACAGTACGAACTAGGGCTGCAACCAAATACATTATTCAGACACAAAAAGTGATACTCTATTTAAATACATTTCCTTGTTCTAGCATCATTAATCCTATGTATCTGCAAGGTAATGCAAAACATGAGTTAAAGACCACAGTTCCGGATAGCTTTTGTAGACCCTTTGGGTTCCTTGTTCATGCCTGGCAGTAGTTACTTACTATTATGGAACCACAACCTGCCTGCTTATGCAGTAATATTTGTGTTTATTTACAGCCAGGGACATTCAGGCATGGGAGTATGTTCCTCTTGGTCCTTTCCTGGGGAAGAACTTCGGGACAACCATCTCACCCTGGGTCATCCCAGTGGAGGCACTGTTACCCTTTGCAGAGCCCAACCCCATCCAGGTTAGTACACGGATCACGACCAGGGGTGGACTGGGACAAAAAGTTTTCCCTGGAATTTGGCCTGGATTGCCCCACCACAATCAATCACACAAATATAATTCATATTATAATGCCGGATTTCCACTGGATGCGTGTCCGTTGCGGAACGGCAGCGCTGGTTATCCGCTGCATGCTCCGCCATCCGTCAATACCCACCGGCCGCGTTTGCTGCGCGGAGCAGTGCAGCTCCACCGGAAGACATCTCGGTGCACTGCCATGATTAACACATCCTCGTCCATGGTGGCAACGGGGAAAAATGACGTCTGAAAACCTCTGAACTCTTGACTTCAGAGGCCTGCCTCTGCCCATTATGTAGTTTTCAAGGTGTAGTGCAGGGAAATATGATCCACTGTGAACACTGTGTATTTTATTTTGAACATTAACCGGATGTTTTATTTTGTTTCTGTGCATGACTTCCTGCCCCGCACGATCTGCTCTGTGCTGAATTGCTGCGTTGTGCCCCGGCATCCGACAAAAATAGAAGTCCTGCGTATCTGTTGCGCAGGGCTCCGGAGTGCCAGAGCTGAGACGGAGCCGGAACGCAGCACAGCCACAGCCGGTGGAAACACACACCTTGACTAGAATTGAATCCTATCAGCTCCGCTGCCGTGCCGGAGCCCAGACGCAACCAACACGCATCTGGTGGAAACAGGCCGTAACACATTCTTACTCTGACCACTACATTCATACGAGAAGCAAACACTGGCCTCTCTGGTGAAAGTAGATGGTTGTTTGACCCATCCACTACCCCTCCCTCCCGTGCTACCTGGACTTTTGCCCCCTTAACTTACATTGTTGCCTGGCTGCATTTCCCGCAGATGTTACCAGGCGCCATTACAGAATAACAACGACTGGTGCAGGGTTTCTGCTACATGTAATTGATTGTGGCGCACTGCCACGGCAAAATAAAAGCCACCACGCCTTCAGAATGCTGATTTTTTTTTTTTTTTTTCAAATGTTAAAACAATGTAAAGTATATTGTATGAATGGAGATATATATATATATATATATATATATATATATATATATATATATATATATATATATATAGCTGCAGGCATCGAAGGGTAATGAAGACAAGTGAATTCAGAAGGTGTTAAGGATAGGAGTTTAGTAATTCAGTTTGTCCGTGAGGGAGAGAAACACAGAAGGGATAAGTTAGTGAGGAGGCAAGGGTGTGGCCGCCTAGAAGGTGCTTGTGATTGGGAAATGCAAGTAGATTAGTTTGTCCCAGGCAGAGGCCTGACTTAGTGTTGTGGTCAGTGAGTCAACGGGTAGTTTATTTCATTGAGCTGACAGTTCCTTGGGAAGACTCAGTGGAAGAGGCCTATGAAAGAAAAAAGCTTAGTTATGCAGACTTAGGAGCAGAAGCTGAGCAGCGAGGATGGAAGACTAGGATTTGTCCAGTGGAAGTGGGGTGTAGGGGATTCATAGCAAGATCATGTGTCTCGCTCCTGGGGGAACTCGGAGTGCGGGGACAGAGTTTGAGGAAGACAGTGAGGGAAATGTCAGATGAAGCAATTAAATGTAGCCAGTTTATCTATAAGAGAAGAAATAATGTCAGTTGCGAGCCAGCAGGGGGAGCTACTAAACAGGGCACATAACTCCTTGAGATCAGATGGAGAGATCCAGTTCCTCTCAGGAGGAAATCCAGGAAGAGGAAGTATTTAAGTGTGGGAGTGGCCTATTTGGATCCATTTTGTTTGAGGCCATGCGGCAAGGTGAGTGTGCTTGCTGATCCTGTAAGTTCATTTAGCTCCTTTTAACTTTAGCTTATATTGTAGTTATGCTATGTAGCATGTGAAATAGAGTATGGTGAATGTGCTAGGGAAGGTAGTATCAGCACTGTTTCTACCTGGAGCGCGCATGTACGGAGCCTGGGTTTGGTTGAAGATGGCAGTGCTGTTTGGGCTGAGAAAGCCATGTGTAAGTAAGGAGGAAGTCCAGGAAGAGGAAGGTTATTTAAGTGTGGGAGTGACCTATTTGAATCCATTTTGTCTGAGGTCATGCAGCAAGGTGATTGTGTTTGCTGATCCTGTAAGTTTATTTAGATCCTTTAACTTTAGCTTATATTGTAGTTATGCTATGTAGCGTATGAAATAGAGTATGGTGAATGTGCTAGGAAAGGTAGTATCAGCCCTGCTTCTACCTAGAGCTCGCATGTACGGAGCCTGGGTTTGGTTGAAGGTGGCAGTGCTGTTTGGGCTTAGACAGCCATGTGTAAGTAAAGTAAAGGAGGTTATTGGGTTGGTGCGGGGAGGGGAGCAGTGAGACCTGGCATTAGGGGAGTGTCTCTGGGACGCTAGAGATCACTGTCTAGCCTCCTGGAGGTGTCGTGGGACCAACTAGACGAAACACTGGTGAAAGGAGGTTCCCACCCGATGACCCCAAAGACATGCTAGTTATCACTGCTCACTGGTCTGTATAGTTAAGCCTTGCCATATTAGCTTATCATAGGGCTTAGGGCTTTTCACTGACTGTTAATCCTTTCTCTAGAGCACAAACTTCTTGTGTTTATTTGAACACACACATATATATTTATGTATATATATAGCCTATATTTGGGCACATATACTTACCATAATCAGAGTTTGAGTAATAACAAGATTGCGCCCCCAGTGCAGACGCCTGTTACAGCAGCTCCTGCTCACCGCTGAGCTTTTTTTCAATTTCTTTTCATTTAACTTTCTTATTTGGAGTTTTTTTCAGTTAGCTAGCTAGCACTTATGTTCTGTTTTGTTATGGAGATGAAGACCGCTCTCTTTATTGCTATAGATACAATCGTTGGCAATCCGGCGCCCAGCCGTGCCTCCATTGTTTACACCCGGGACCAGCTGTTAGCGCTGCGTCACACTGCTGTGCGGCCTGAGGAGAGGCTCGACATTCCTGGTGAGCTGCGGAGAAGGAGACAGGGATGTCGCACTGGAGTGCAGCGCCGACAACGGAGGAGACGGTTTGTACCGTCTCCATTGAAGAGCCATTTTCAACCATCTTCAACCTGAGCCTGAGGCTGGGGAGAGTACAGCTGTGGAAGACATCCTGTGTGGTACGGGTGCCCAAGACTCCGCACCCCAAGGACTTCAGCAGCTTCAGACCGGTGGCATTAACATCGCACCTCATGGAGGTGCACCTGGTCCTGTCTCGTCTCTGCCCCGCAGTAGGCCCTTCAATGGACCCGCTGCAGTTTGCCTACCAGCCTGGCATTGGGGTGGATGACGCCGTCATCATCCTCCTGCATAGAGCTCTTTCCCACCTGGAGAAGCCCGGAAGCTCTGTGAGAATCATGTTCTTTGATTTCTCCAGCGCTTTCAACACCATACAGCCTGCACTTCTGAGGGACAAACCGGAGCACATAGGGGTGGCTAATCACCTCCCATCCTGGATCCTGGACTACCTCATGGACCGGCCACAGTATGTCAGGACCCAGGATTGTGTATCGGACTTGGTTGTCTGCAGTACGGGGCCCCACAGGGGACGGTGCTGGCACCGTTCCTCTTCACCCTCTACACTGCAGACTTTTCATACCACACCCCCATCTGTCAAGTACCTGGGTGTTCATCTTAACAATAAACTGGACTGGACTAATCACATAACAGCACTATACAAGAAAGGCCAAAGCAGACTCTACCTGCTGAGGCGGCTCAGGTCTTTTGGAGTGCAGGGGGTGCTCCTGAAGACCTTCTTTGACACTGTGGTGGCATCAGCCATCTTTTACGGAGTAGTCTGCTGGGGCAGCAGCGTCTCGGCTGCAGATAGGAAGAGACTGGACAAGCTGATCGAGAAGGCCAGCTCTGTCGTGGGATGCTGTCTGGACTCTGTGCAGGTGGTGGGAGAAAGGGGGATGACAGCCAAGCTGTCATCTCTGAGGACTAATGACTCCCATCCTCTGCAGGAGGAGATAAAAGCTCTGGAGAGCTCCTTCAGCGATAGACTGATTCACCCAAAGTGTGTGAAGGAATGCTATCGCAGGTCCTTCCTGCATGTTCGCATGTTTTCTGAGGAATGTCGCCCTTTGATGAAACCAGTTTGATTCGGGTACACTAGTGATGAGATTCCAGATTCCAGTCTTAATGCCAAAGTTTTGCTTCTAATTTTAACATTGGTGTTTATTAATGATATGGAGCAGTAGTTGGAGCATTGTGTGGGTTCTTTGTTTGGTTTTGGGATGAGTGTGATCAAGGCCATCTTAATATGGTGGGGAATTTTAAAATTATGGAGGATTTTGAAGATTAATTTGAAGAATAATAGTGAAAGAGGAGGCCAGAAACAAACAAACAAAAAAACCCAGCAGCAACCCATACAGGGGGTGGTGTGTCTTATTGTGGGGACAACTAGGTGTGAGATTGATGTTCTATTTTAACCCTAAACTGTCCAATTATGGTGGACTGGAAAATGATGAAGAAGCAAAACAAAACAGAACACAGCAAGACATTGATACAGTACATGAGTGATGTGGATTCATGGGGTTAGTAAGTAAAGCTTAAAATCAAGAGCTTTTTCTGCATTAAAAATTAAGTTTGTTACTTATACACATTATAATGTGAAGTAAACATCAAAGATGCTTTGCTACAAGCTGCAACTGCAGGAACTACACAAACTTAAATGCAGGTTTCTTCCATGATGGTGTCCCTTGGAGCATCCACAATGTTGGGAGCCCCTCTACATCGTCAGCAGGTTGCTCAGGTCCACAGGTGTTTCGCCCCTTAACCTGTACACCTCGCCTGAGTGGGGCAGCAAAGACTGGTTAGCCTTCACCTGCAGAGTGGTTCCAACTGTGGGCTCTTTTCAATCATAGCCATCTTGAGCTGGTCTCGGCTGCCAAGGCTATGTCCCTTGTGGCTTCCTTCAGCTGTTTGGGCTCCAGACCAACCCTCTGAAGAAAGTAGCCCACCGATTTTGTCAGGAACCCGCGGCAGCCAACTTCGATGGGGAAAATGGTTGCATGCCACCCTTTAATGACCGCCTCGTCGATCAAGTCCTGGTACTTGGCTTTTTTTCTGCTCGTGGGATGTGGCTAGCCTCTCCTCCCAGGGCACTGTTAGTTCGGTGACTATGAGGGTTTTGGTGTTCCTGGATAGCAGGAACATGTCTTGCCTGAGGGGGGTCACTGCAACGTCCTGTGGGAAGACAAGCTTCCTCTTTAGGTCCACACTCAGCTCCCAGTCAGAGGCGCGCTGCAGGATGCAAGGTGAGTTCCCAACCGTCGCTCTGGTCCTTGGAGCCTCTTTGCCTTCCCTTACAAAGTTTATTGGGCGGTCGGACCTGGTTCTTATTGGCTTTGGCTCTCTGCTGTTCCACCCATTTGGCGATTACCGTGAGGACCTTATCATGTCTCCACCTGTACCGCCCTTCTGCCAGCGCCTTTGGACAACCGGTCAAGATGTGATTCAGTGTGCAAGAGGCCACTCCGCATTGCTTGCAAGATGGATCTTCCTCTCCACCCCAAACTTTTAGGTTGCTTGGGGATGGTAGCAGGTCAGCCACAGCGCACAGGAGGAAGGTCAACTTCCCTTGATCAGTTTCCCGCATTTCCTTCCAGGACAGTGGTCGCTCCAGTGCCTGGTCCCACTGTGTCCACCGGCCCTGGGAGGCAAGCCCAATTGCTTTTACCTGGCGGCCTTCTTCTGCTGCCTCACGGACCCCTTGCACCACAAGTCCTCTCTTGGCTCTGGCATTGGCCTCGCTCCACCTCTTGTTATTGTAGTGTCCAAGGCCTAAGCGACCCTGGCATACCACGCCTACTGTTTCCCGATGCCTCCAGTGAGCTTCAGCCTCCGCCACTGCTTGCTGGGGCTTCCACTTTCTGCCGCATTTGATGGTCTTACTTGCATGTCTCACCTTCCCATCTTCAGACAAAAGGAGTGTGCTGACTGCTCTTGCCTTGGTGGCTTTAAACTCTTCAACCACTGATGAAACCGGCAGGGAAAGCTTGGAGGTCTTGCTGTAGAGATTGACTGGGCTACAAGATGGGGGAACTCCCAGCCATTTCCGCAAGAAGTTGCTGCACTGTCTCTCGACTGCTTCCACCTGGGACATGGGAAAGTCATACAGCAGGAAGGGCCATTGCAGCTGGGGTATGATGCCATACTGAAAGCACCAGACCTTAAACCTCCCAAGCAGTTGACTGTTCTCAATTGCCTTGAGCCAGATGTTCAGCTGGGCTTTGGTATTGGTGAGATTGGTGCTGTCCTTAAGGGAGCTGTCATAGTTCTTTCCAAGGCATCAGATTGCTAGGTCTTGAATTATTGGGATCTCTGAGCCTTGAATGCTGAAGATGTTTCTTGATAGCTTCCCCTTCAGGATACTGAGGCTTCTTGATTTCTCTGATTTGAATTGTAACCGTGACCATGTTGCCATATTCTCCAGTGCAGTCAGGATCCATCGTGTTCCCTGGACTGATGGAGTCATCACCGTCACATCATCCATGAAAACTCGACAGGCAGGATGTCTCATGCCATCATCTGCTTTCGGGCCTCTGCATTGCATTCCTCCTGCCTTCAAAAGCAGGTTCATAGCCGCTATGAACAGGGCCACAGAGATTGTACATCCTGCCATAATGCCCTTTTCAAGCCTTTGCCATTTGGTGGTAAAACTTCCCATGGTGAACCTCATCCGCAGCGCGTCCATGTGAGACATCACGAGCCCAACTACCTCTGGTGGTACTTGGTAGTGGTCCAGTGCCTTTTGAATTAGCTGGTGTGGGACACTTGGGTAGGCTTTGGTGAAATCCAGCCATACGACAGAGAGTGTGTTGTTGTTGCTCTTGGCTTCCTTGATGAGCTGGCTGATCACTGCTGTGTGCTCCAGGCAGCCAGAATATCCAGGGACTCCTCCTTTTTGGACGCTTGGGTCAGTGAACTCATTGGCAAGCAGATATGTTGTCAACCTTTTGGCGATGATGGACCAAAATATTTAACTCTCTACGTCCAGCAGGGAGATCTGCTGGAACTGGTCGAGTCCCATGGAATTCAGCTCTTTCAGCACAAAGCAGCACTCGTTGAGTGTCCAGAGCCCGGGTTCCACCTTCTTCTTCCACAGGGTCCGTGAGAGCTTTGATAGCCTTTTCAGCAGCTGCGGGCAGTTTTTGTAGATCTTGTAGGTGGTGCCTGATGGTCCTGGGGCTGATCTCGCCTGCGCTTTCACCACTACTGCCCACACTTCATCCATGGTAAAATCAGTTTATAACTTATTTTAATAATTTGGTCTAAATGAAAATAAAGAGAACAGTCTTAACTCAGTACTATATCAATTTTGAACAGACATTTCTGCCTTATCTTAACATAGAAGTGTTTTCAGTAAGTACAACTTAAAAATCCCCTAAGCATCCTTTAAAAGCTGAGTACTACAAGGCTGACTTGCCCGGAGACATTTTGCTGCCAGACCACCAGTGACAAGAAACTGAGGGAAACAGAAAGGAGAAGGAGCAAGAAACACACGATTTTGCAGCAACTTTTCTTAACTATAAGATGTGGTGAGTACAATTTTTGCCTAGTTTTATTCACAACAGTTAATAACTCCATCAGCATACATGCAAGAAATTGTTTTTACACAACACTAAAGGCTTTTCCTCAGCTAGCAGTAGTAATGTTTCAGCTAGGAGACTTTTAGCTAATTGGTGTAGTAATTCGGCTTTAACATTAGACTTTGTTAAGTTTTGTTTTATGGTGGAAGCCAAATGGCTGCCTTAGTAGCATTAGTTTTAACTCTGCAAAGGTAAAATAACACGTTTGGGTTCTTCCTAATTTAAAGCTGTTGCAGTGTTGATGTCGATTTGACCAGCAAAAGCTGCATGGCTGGGGCGTTTTATATCCGTGACTAAACACATAACAAATGTAGGTTACTGAAAATACATTCAGTTTGACACTGATGCATTTTGATGTTTAAGTTCTAGAGTTATTTCTATGTGAGGTTAAAGTTTTTTAATTGACCCATAGCTGAAGAACAGTCTGTCAAAGCTAGTTGTTGGCATTACAGAGAGGGTGTACTACCACATAAAATATAATTTTGTTATTTTGGGTGTTGGTAACTGCAGATACATTAGCACAGTTGTATCATTTTAGAGAAAATAATTAATAAATTTGGCATCATCAAGCAACAGGCAATCAGTAAAATAAGTCTTTAGTCACCAAAACTTATGTTTACATTTTTGTTGATGTTTTTCTCCTGAATTTTACATTTTTGGTCACACAATTTGCAAGATATTTGAAAAGATAAATTGGTCAGCTGCACATTAAGACAACTATATTGATAAAATCTATACATAGTTTTAATTTTTAATTTCATGAGGATGTTCTATCAGATAATGATAAGACTGTTAAAAAGGTTTGGACATTGATTGCAGTGTAGTTTGCCCATATCTTTGTAGTTGTTGCAAGCATTTTTGTTCTTGTTTTTCATCCTGAATATTCAGAAACAGTAAAATAAAATTTATTACAATGCTGATGTGGCACAAGTTGTAGACACTACATCCTTCAGAATCACCCAAGTTCAAGTAATTTAAACAGGTCCTTTGTTAGTATTCAAAGTAGATCTGTAAAATTTGCAAATTTGAAACACCAAGAAAAACTGATCTCTTAAAGCATTACAGACTTAGACATGGCCATGGTGGAGAATTTCTCCACTTTCCCTTTGTAGTTTTACTTTTAGTACATTAGGCTTCAATGGGAAACATTAAACAGATGAAAAAAGAAAAAAATGTTTCACACTTTTAGTCAAACTAAAAGAGGATATATAAATGGACACTCAGTTTTTCAGTTTTCCAAATTTGACAAAAAGAAGAAATAAAATGCCACAGTGTAATGTGAAAGCTAATAATTACAGACATAATCACCAGCATAGTTCCTCTCTCCATGCAAGTTAATATTGCAAAGGTGATGAAAAGTCCTTAGCTTATCACAGGTGATTATCAGTGCCAATATTCTCTGATACTTAATGTTTAGAGAATGAAACTGGATGTGTTCTATAAATCAAACTGAAGTGATGTGGTTTCTCTTACAGATGCTGCAATGTCTCATCAAGCCAAACTTAGGATCATTCTTCAGGACCATGACATTCGCATACTTGACTTACCTCATGGCCTCCCTGGGACTGTGGGTAAACTTGAGTCCCTTGTTAGAGAGACATTTGGGCTTCAAGGGAACTTTACTTTGCATTACAAGGATGCTGATTTTGGAGACGAATATTTCAGTCTTACCTCAACAAGTGACATCAAGGACAAGGACACAATAAAAGTGGTTAACATTGTTGAACCTCCCACATTTACTCTGAACTTAACTGAAGTAGACCTTCAGACCTTTGAAAGTGAATCAGAAACCTCCATCGATACCACAGAAACCTCAGTCAGTACTTCAGTGACTCCCATCCATCCTCCCAAAAGCAGTTGCTCTTCCGGATCCCAGGATACACTGATGCTTTCATCACCTGAACATTGGATTCAGCAATCACAGCACTGGCCGACTGAATTTCCTGTACCTCGCTTTGCCTATGACACAGAGCTTATGCTTGCCTCAGGAAATGAAGCTTTCAAGAAGGATGGAATTCCACTCAACTTTACCTCAATCCTACCAGACATCCTTGAGAGACTGGCTGAAAGCATCTTTCAGTATGTTGCCTACCCAACAAGTGCACAGTTTTCGAATGTTGCTGAGGCCCTGATTCAGAAGCGTCCTTGCCTCAAAGAACCGGGATCATATAATGGATACTATGGATGGCAACAGAGACTAAAATATAAAATGGGCAACTATAGATACAAGTTTAGAGGACTTGGATGCCCTGAACTTGATATGAACTCTCCCAGAAAGAAGTGACCACATGAGAAAGCACCTGCAAAGAATGTCAAAAAGCCAAAAAAGTCAGAAGTGAACTATTTACCCGCTCACCCACAAGGAGAAACAGAAGAAAGTTTGGAGTCTGAAAGAGTGGAGCTCCTTAATGAAGTCAGGAAAAGGGACAACTGTCAGATCATCAGTGCAAAAATGGCGAAGACATTCTCAATTCGCAGGCAGGAAGTAGTCAATCAAGTACCATCAGTCAATGACCTGAAAGAAAGATGGCCTGCTCTTTTTGACGTAGCCCAGGTAAATATTTTTGCATAAGATAATTTGCAGTATGTGTTATTTTGGAATAGACTGTACACAATAACATGTTGTGCCTATTTGTTTTTTTTATGCTATACAGGTAAACCAAGAATTCAGAAGGATCACCACTGTTAGTCTGGAGACTACATTCCTGGCAAAGCTGGACCAGTTCTCCCCAAAAATAATGCCCTTGCTGTCCTCATGGGGAGGGTCTGCAAAAATGAATATTCATCGCATACAGAATATGCTGCTTGAGGTATGAATAAATTAAATATAGTTAATTTTAATAGGACAATCCACTTTTTTCCAATAGATGATGTTAGGTTTTTGATCATGATTTACCCCTGTTTCACACTGGTGGCATGAGCAGTGCATGTGTGTTGCGGAACGTGTTGGTTTTCAATTAGGCATCCATGTTAAGAGGTTAAGGCCCATTTATGCTCCCTTTATGTACGAAAATGTATACGTTTGTTTCAAACGATGTTACTGTCACTGCCCACATACTTCCATGCGCCCTTTACGTTGGCATGGATGTTAATCAATCTGTCCACCAGGAGGCAGCCCAGCGTCAAAAGTTTATGACAACAACAAACTCAAAAACAAACATGGCGACTGTGGAGGAGATATTGATAATGTACCTCTTGCATAAAAGACAAAAACAGAGGCAGCATTGTAGGAGGCGGTGGTCGGTGAGGTTGTTATTTCTTCTTCGAGTCTCACTAGAGCTACGTATCAGGTAGTGACAGCAACACTGCCCCCACGGTTCCCAGTGGTACTACTCTGTTTGGCCCGTATCCGTAAGCTGTATGGAAACGTGCAGAAATACGGACGAAATGAACGCGGAGCACGGACAGAAGGCTCCATCTGTATCCAGATCTGTATTTAACGTTGAGCATAAATGGGCCTTAAGAGCTTTCAGACCGGCTGCGTGAGTGGCGCTGCTTTTCTTGAGCTCAATATCAATGAAAATTCTGAAAGACACAAGCGTGAGAGACACAGCAGTCACACCACACTGCCGTCATGCGCTGCTCATGCCGCCTGTGTGAAACGGGCATTATACATCTCAAGCTATTGGTAGTGCTGTGCTGTTCAGTGTAACTGGACAGTGAATAACGGACCTACATTTTACAGGTGGCCAGAAATGTAATTTAAAATCAACTATAATATTGTCCATTATCTCTAGGATGTATTAAAAAGCAGCTGTTTACAACCCTAATTCTTATAAGGTAATAATATGTCAGATTATTGTTTAGGGCTTAGTCTAAGACAAAAATATCAATAAGAACTATGAATACTAAATAAGAAAACAAATTACAGGTAAGATGGAACATGATAGGCAGAGTAATTGTAAGATTTTGCATTTTTTCTTTTTATTTACTTTTATTTTTATTTTTTATCTGGATTTTTATGATGCATATTTGAAATTGAAAATTCTAACACTACTTTAGTTATATTAGCTTTCTTTAAAATGATCAATTCATTATTTTGATTATCACTGTAAAATCTATAATTGGTAGAGTTCAGGCCTTTTCTTTTTTTGGATGTAATTATTAAAAACCCATCCTCCTGGAAGAGCAGTTCAACATTCTTTTTCTTATTCACAGGACGATTGTGTGGAGAGAAGGCGAGAGGTTGCTATCCGTGGCTTAGTCGTGTATCTGAGGGAAAAGGATGAGGACCTCTTCAAAGAGCAGACACCACCTTTGTATTACTCTCATAATTAATTATGATTACTTAAACATTAATATTGATTCTGATCTACCGGGATGATGCCGGCGATGTTACTAATGAAGCCCCCCAGAGCCTGTGCCATGCTAATGGGGCTGATATATGCATTCAACCTCAGCTACCCAAAAGAACTGAAAAACACTTTTGAAGTAAATCAAAAGATATTCCTCCAGCTGGATGATCTGAAAGCCAGTCTGAAGGTAATGTCTCTAAAAAGTAAACTGCTGTACTAAAAAAAAGTGAAGAGTTTGGCTATCCAAATTGATAGGAAATGTTACACTGTTGTTATTCTGTTGTTTACAATGTTTTGTTGTGTAACATACTGTACAGCAGGTGTACTGTTGACAGTTCATTGAGTACACTTGTTAAAGTACACTTGAGTGCACTTGTGCACAGTCAATCTGACCAGGGTGGCTGTCAAAATGTTCAGTCTTTTTGAGACAGTTATACAGGGGTGTTTAACATTATGTATGTCATGGAGGCTACAGGCACAATATATGCCATTCAAATGTTGTCAGTCAAATGAGACATTGACTGATGTTCTAATAAACAGTGATCGTAAAACTGGAACGTCTATGTGTAATTTATTCTGACTTAAGATAAATAAGTTACTACTATTCAAATAAATTAAGGTAACAATTTGCATCGACATTTCTGAGTAGAATGATAGTAACTTAGTAAGTTAGAATAACTTAAATGGAGTACATTGTACTTAAATTAAGTTGGTTTAACTTAATTAAGCATGTAGATGACAACAAAAAATCATGTTGTTTGTACTAAAGTAATTGAGTTTGCCTAACTAGAGATGTCTTGTGGCATTTACTGAATAATGGCTGAGTTGAAATAACTTAAAAAGATCCATGCAAATTGTTACCTCAAAGTTGAGCCAGCATATCATTTTTTAGAGTGAAATGAATATGAATATGGAAGTAAGAATATACACACCTATTTAAGTGATGCCTACATAGGCACATGCACACACACCAACCACTCTCACTCTAACACTCTTGCACTAAACATGTACAATTTTACACATATGCGTATACATGCAACTGTACACACACCTGTATCTCTACTTACATTTACATACATATATACAGACATACATACATACATACATACATACATACACACAGACGTACACCCTGACATACATCTACACATGTACACACTACATATACATATTCATAAGTATACATATTAAGGCTGTAACTAATGATCATCTTCATAGTTGGCCAATGGTAGACTATTTTCTAGATATGTATGTAAGTATATATATATATATATATATATATATATATACACACATATATATCCAACCGCTTTTCCCCACTCAGCGACACACCCGCTGAGGATAAAACTCTGGTTATTGGCAGCTCTATTCTGAGAAACGTGAAGTTAGCAACACCAGCGGCCATAGTCAAATGTATCCCTGGGGCCAGAGCGGGCGACATTGAATCAAATTTAAAGCTGCTGGCTAAAGCTAAACGTAGATTCAGTAAGATTGTTATTCACGACGGCGGCAATGACACCCGGTTACGCCAATCAGAGGTCACTAAAATTAATATTGCTTCGGTGTGTGAATACGCAAAAACGATGTCGGACTCCGTAGTTTTCTCTGGACCCCTCCCAAATCTGACCAGTGATGACATGTTTAGCCGCATGTCATCATTTAACCGCTGGCTGTCCAGGTGGTGTCCAGCAAACGATGTGGGTTTTGTTAATAATTGGCAAACTTTCTGGGGAAAACCTGGTCTTATTAGGAGAGACGGCATTCATCCCACTTTGGATGGAGCTGTTCTCATTTCTAGGAACCTGGCAAACTTTATTAGTAATTTAAACCCCTGACAACCCAGAGTTGAGACCAGGACTCGGAGACGCAGTCCTAAACGCCTCTCTGAGCTTCTAGTTCAGTTACCCAGCCATAGTTTTAATAGTTTTATACAAACGGTGTCTGTCCCCCGACCGCCTAAATTATCTAAATCTAAGAGGAGTTGTGCATAACAACCTCATAAAAATTAAAACCTCTTCTGTGACAGAAAGACAAAACAGGAGAATTAAATGCGGACTGTTAAATATCAGGTCTCTATCGTCTAAAGCAGTGTTAGTAAACGAATTAATATCAGATAATCATATTGATTTACTCAGTCTCACTGAAACCTGGCTGTGTCAAGATGAATATGTCAGTCTAAATGAGTCCACGCCTCCCAGTCATAATAATACCCACATTCCTCGAGGCAGCGGCCGAGGAGGGGGAGTTGTAGCCATTTTTAACTCTAGCCTGTTAATCAGCCCTAAACCTAAACTAGATTATAATTCATTTGAAAGCCTCGTTCTTAGTCTTTTACATCCGACCTGGAAAACCTCGCAGCCACTTTTATTCGTTATAGTGTACCGTGCTCCTGGCCCGTATTCTGAATTTTTATCTGAATTCTCAGAGTTTTTATCCAGTTTAGTTCTTAAATCAGATAAAGTTATTATTGTAGGCGATTTTAACATTCATGTCGACGTTGATAATGACTCCCTGGCTACCGCGTTTATCTCATTATTAGACTCCATTGGCTTCAGTCAGGGTGTACATGAACCTACTCATTGTTTTAACCATACCCTCGATCTAGTTCTGACGTATGGAATTGAAATTGATAACCTAAAAGTCTTTCCACAGAATCCTCGCTATCGGATCATTATCTGATTACTTTTGATTTCTTTTACTCGATTACACACTCAGCAACAGTTACTATACTAGATGTTTATCAGATAGTGCTGTCGTAAAACTTAAGGAAAAGATTACTTAAAATTCAATACCAATACCTTCAGTAACAGAGGTTTCCCGTGCCGACTTTAACCTCTCCCGAATTGATCATTTTGTTGATAGCACAGTAGGCTCGCTACGAGCAACACTTGACTCTGTAGCTCCTCTTAAAAAGAAGTTAAAAAAGCAAAGATAGTTCTCCTTGGTATAACTGTCAAACCCGTAAGTTAAAACAAATATCGCGAAAATTTGAAAGGAATTGGCGATTAACCAAACTGGAAGAATCTCGTTTAATCTGGACAGACAGTCTCCAAACTTATAAGAGGGGCCTCCGCAATGCCAGAGCAAACTATTACTCAGCTCTAATAGAAGACAATAAGAACAACCCCAGGTTTCTTTTCAGCACTGTAGCCAGGCTGACTGAGAGTCAAAGCTCTATTGAGCCTTGTATTCCTTTAGCCCTTAGCAGTAATGATTTTATGAGCTTTTTAATGACAAAATTCTAACTATTAGAGGCAAAATTCATGACCTCCTGCCCTCAGATAGTACCTATCTAACCTCAAACACAGCTGTAAAATCTAATATATATTTAGATTGCTTCTCCCCAATTTCTCTTCAAGAACTGACTGCAGTGATTTCTTCATCCAAATCATCAACGTGTCTCTTAGACCCCATCCCAACTAGGCTACTTAAGGAGATCTTTCCTTTAGTTAACACTCATATATTAGATATGATCAATATATCCTTATTAACAGGCTATGTACCACAGTCTTTTAAGATAGCTGTAATTAAACCTCTACTAAAAAAGCCCACCCTGGATCCAGAGGTGTTAGCCAATTATAGACCAATATCTAATCTTCCCTTTATGTCCCTTTGAGAAAGTAGTAGTAGAAAGTAGTAAAGTAGTAGTAGTCGCAGACCAGCTGTGTGATTTTCTCCAGGATAATAATTTATTTGAGGAATTTCAGTCAGGATTTAGAGTGCATCATAGCACTGAGACAGCTCTAGTTAAAGTTACAAATGACCTTCTGATTGCTTCAGACAAAGGACTCGTCTCTGTACTTGTTTTATTAGATCTTAGTGCGGCGTTTGACACAATTGACCATCAAATTCTACTGCAGAGACTGGATCACTTAATTGGCTTAAAAGGTTCAGCACTAAGCTGGTTTAAATCTTATTTATCTGATCGTTTTCAATTTGTTGACGTTCGCAATGAACCATCCTTACGTACTAAAGTTTGTTTTGGAGTTCTGCAAGGTTCTGTGCTCGGACCAATCCTGTTTACTCTATATATGCTTCCTTTAGGTAACATCATTAGAAATCACTCTATAAATTTCCATTGTTATGCGGATGATACTCAGTTGTATTTATCAATGAAGCCAGAAGAAAGCAATCAATTAACTAAACTCCATAATTGCCTTAAAGACATAAAAACTTGGATGAGCACCAATTTCCTGATGTTAAATTCAGACAAAACTGAAGTTATTGTTCTTGGCCCCAAACAACCCAGAGACTCTTTATCTGATGACATAGTTTCTCTAGATGGCATTGCTCTGGCCCCTGCCACTACCGTAAGAAACCTTGGAGTAACATTTGATCAAGATTTGTCTTTTAATTCTCATTTAAAACAAACCTCACGGACTGTATTTTTTCATCTGCGTAATATTGCGAAAATTAGGCCTATCCTGACCCGAAAAGATGCAGAAAAATTGGTCCACGCTTTTGTTACCTCAAGGCTGGATTATTGTAACTCTCTATTATCAGGTAGCTCTAGTAAGTCCTTAAAAACTCTCCAGCTAATTCAGAATGCAGCAGCACGTGTACTAACAGGAACTAAGAAACGCGATCATATCTCTCCTGTTTTAGCTTCTCTGCACTGGCTCCCTGTAAAATCCAGAATTGAATTTAAAATCCTACTGTTAACTTATAAAGCTCTAAATGGTCAAGCTCTGTCATATCTTAGAGAGCTCATAGTGCCATATTATCCCACCAGAACACTGCGCTCTGAGAACGCAGGGTTACTCGTGGTCCCTAAAGTCTCCAAAAGTAGATCAGGATCTACCGGTTTTTTTTCCCCGTTAAAGGGTTTTTTTGGGGAGTTTTTCCTTATCCGCTGCGAGGGTCTTAAGGACAGAGGGATGTCGTATGCTGTAAAGCCCTGTGAGGCAAATTGTGATTTGTGATATTGGGCTTTATAAATAAAATTGATTGATTGATTGATATGTGTATGTATAGACAGACAGACATATGAACAGATAGACATCAATGTCGATATACAGACAGGTATGCAGACAGATAGGTGGGTAGGTAGGTGGGTGGGTAGGTAGGTAGGTAAATAATCAGCCAAGTCGACCGAGTTAAGGATTAAGGATTGAAATTGTTCCATTTCAGTCATTTTTGATCAGAGGTTGAGGAGGTGAAATCCAGTGCATATAGTCATAGCCAAGTGGTGATGTTGCTGTTGTGTTACAGCTGACCATCCACATACAGTTTGTCAACAGTCAATTTCCCATTTTACAGTAATGTTTCATGATTGGTAGCAGTTTCTTTCTCCTGTCCTGGGGATATTGATCGTTCATGCTTTATGTGGTTCCTTTCAGCTCCCGTCCTTTGCTTTTTACAAACTCTTTTTGTGTTGAATGTTCAATTTTTGCAATAATGGGTGCGTCTGCTGGTGTGGTTTTTCGTGCCGATGCGGTATACTCGATGGAAGGCGTTGCTGTATATGGCGTCTTGTGTTAGTTTCAGTGCTGAGTGCATGAATTCCTTTACTGCATTTTCTGGGTTTTCTTGGGTTTGTTCAGTTATTCCTGTGAATATCAGATTGTCACGCATGCTGTGGCACTGGATGTCTAGGATGGTTTCTTTCAGGTTTTTGTTTTCAGAGGAAATGGTGTGGACCTGGGCAGTGAAGTCAGCGTATACTTTTATGTCAGTGTGAAATTGTTCCAGAATTGACAGTTTGTTGTTTATTGATTCGTGTACACTGACCTCGTTGGTGGTGACTCCATAATCTGTTCCAGCGGACCAGTCTCATCTCAGGTGCTTCTGTGGGGGGCTCATGATGCGCAGTCTGACACTGCTTCATGGTCACAACATCAACAAGTGCATAAAGACATACATGATAAAGTGCATACAGATATCCACAGAGCATATTGCGGAAAACAATAGCCCTGTAGCCAAACCCCCCAAACGTGACACACCTGAAATCCAAAAAACCCCACACAACAAAAAAAACAACAACAACAGTACAACACTATCAACAACTACAACAAGTCCATATGCATGACTTGATATGCACTGGTGATGGTTTGTTTGTTTGTTTGATAACTGTTTCCAGGAGTTTTAGCAGTAGATTGATTGTTTGGTTGGTTGGTCTAGCAGCAGTGCGCTGCCATGTTGAATCTCACCTGTTGTCTTGTGATGTTCTCAAACTCTCGTCTCGCCAGGCACCTCCTGTCGCCTGGCACCCTTATTCAACTAATTTACTATTGTCCAATTTTGGTGAGTCCATTTGAATTATAGCCTCAGTTTCCTGTTCTTAGCTGTCCGGAGTGGCACCTGTGTAGACCATCTGCTTCAAGGTTCAGCTTGTTGTTCAATCAGAGATGGTCTTCTGCATACCTACAGTACATATGTATATTACTGCACTATATTCTTCCTGCTGTAACTTGTGTCACTCAGCCCCCCAAACACACATGCACACACAGACCTGCATTTATTTTAACAGGCATGACAGCATCCATGTTACAAAGATGATCATGTTATTTTCAGACTTGACAAAGGCTTGCTGAATCTGATTCACATAACCATAGTTACTCTCTCCTGCTTGCCTGCTGACGTCAAGAGAGGAGAGGGAGCGACTGAGTTACTCTGAGCAGATGCTTTTTTTAATGAGGGCACCAAGCTCATAGGTCGAGGGACTTAAAAATGTGTTTGGGCCAGACTACTTGTGATAATGACCGGTCAGACAAAAGAAAAAAAAGGAAATTAGAGCTGCTGCGCAGCGATGGGTCGGGTCCAGGCATTTTTAGGCAATTCTGAGCAACAAGCAGAAGAATTGGAAGACATTTAGGAATTTAGCAACACAATCTGCCTTTTGCATCAGCTGAGGCTTGAACTCTCAACCTCTCAGACTAAGGATCAATTTCTATCTCACTGAGCTAATTAGTTAGTGACAATTCATGTGTAGCTTCACAAACTGACTAAGCCAGATGTGCAGGTTTAGCAACAATCCATGCATGGAAAAGCAGATTTCAAACCACTGTAAAAAAAAATTCAGTTATTAAGACAAAAATCTGAAAATACACATATTGCATCTAGACAGCAAGGAGATGTTGGTAATTTGTTTGTAACAATGATTGATTTGCTCCATAAGTGGAAAAACTGATGTTTAAAATTGCCATTTTTATATTGACTCCAATTGTTCACATTAGAGCAAAATTCAAAATGCTGTAAAAAATTCAGTTTTTGAGATAAAATTCTGAAATTTGCCACACATCATCTACCATGACTCTAGAATTTTGTCATTTTTTCATGAACACTGAAGATTTATTTAGCAAGAATTTGCATGTATATGTTTACAGTACCATTTACAGTCAAACATTTTGATGCACTGTAGGCTCAATTTTTGATAAATCAAAAATCTGAGAAATGTAGTTTTTGTCGGACAGTCTGAAGATGCTCTGTAGCAAGTTTGGTGTCAATTGAGCAAAAATTGTGGGAGGAGATAGGTTTAAGAAGATTTACAGTTTTTGAAAAAAAACAGAGTGATGAACTTCATAATTTTTAACAGGTTTAAATGTACAAAAGTTTCTTCAGTATTGGGGCTACAGTTTGATGAAAGTTGTGAAGTTGTAGCATGTATGGTTGATTTGATTTGTTATGAATTTTCAAAGTTTTGAAATTTAGATGCTTCCTGTAGCGCCACCATCAGGACTATTGGCTTGAGTTTACAGCTGAGGATATCTGGCATGAGACTGGACCTTTGTGCAAAGTTTGGTGAGTTTTCACCCATGGGAAGTATGATTTCCTCGGAAGAAGAAAGAAGAAGAATACCTAGGATTACAATAGTGTCCTGGCAGCTCAGCTGTCCGGATCCTAAAAAGGAAAAAAAGACAGTTGTGTCAGCCCAAAAGGCATTTCGGCCCACTAGGAAACTGTAAGATCAGGAGAGAAGAGAAGCATGCAATAGTGAATAGTGGATTAAATTCTATATGGAGTCACCGGACCATGATGTAGAACCACTTTAAGATAACTGTTGATCCAAACTTCTTGCAGGCCTTACTTCGTATTCTTAGAATGGGTTGACAGACTTTTACATTTGAGCAGCAAAAGCAGCGTTGTTGTGATTTTTGTTCATGGGGGGGTTGATCGCAAACCCAGATCAGGTGAGGTGTGTAGTGGTGTTCCCAGATCGGTGGATTTTGTCTCCGGATTTCTGAATGTCTGTCGGAATCTTCTGCAGAAATGTGGCATGGCAGTCTGTTGGCGTCTCTCAGGTGTGTGAGCTCCTAGGAAGGGGAATTACCTAATACCCCAAGTGGAACATCAGCCTCTCCCTGCTTCCTAACTCCACCCCTAACAGTACACCTAGGCCTCCTAATTATGTGCCATAACAATTGGCTATTACATGCAAGTCACAAAACCATCCAACTCTGGTGCCACCCGAGGAACCAATATTACATTGTTATCTCAACAGTGATAAGGAGTTAAGGATAGAAAAGGTGTCTGGTCTCTCTCCACTCTAGTTTTGGTGTATGTAGAAGACATTAGAGCCTCCTTCCCATTTTTTCTACTTAATGTTGTTTCTGTTTCTCCCCTTTCTGCAGGATCCAGATCCCCTCCCCTACCTGCAACACCATGATGCTTACACTTTCAACATTAATCTGTTTGTGTCCCTTAAAGGTATTGTACCCAAAGTCACTATCAGCCAATCAACTGTAAGGGTTCTCTGTGTATTTGTGCATTCCCACACACACTGCTCAGCAGATAAAGCCCTGAGGTGATCAATTGTAATAAGTAGCTGTTGATCGTAAGTGCTATATCTTATGCAACTGGACTTGCTTGTGTTTCTTGAAGACGTTTTGCTTCTCATCCAAGAAGCTTCTTCAGTTCTAAATGACTGGTACTGAGGTTTTTGCAAAGGCCCAGTTGGGAAGCACTTCAAACCTGTGGCTACCCCAGCAGTCTTGGGATCTCTCCCCAAACGACTTCACACCCATTCACCCCTGGCCCCACCTGACCCTAATGACTCACATGGTGTGTTTCCCCTATTGGTTAATAGCTGCACCAGAGATGGACTTTCTCCAGAGTAGGTCCAACAGCCGGGCCGTTTGCCTCCAAGCAGGTAGCATTGACGCCTCGCTGACCGTAGCCAACCCTCAATGACCCCGCTTCTCCTCCTCAAACAAGCTGTGTGTGTTGCTCAGAGTCAACTCACCTCTGTCTGCAGGAGACCAGAGAGAAAGGCATTTTTAAAGTCTCTGTGTGTTCAGCTCTCAGTACCTTTGTAGCTTATTACTGAATCTCTGCGGTTTGGAGTTTAGTTTGTCCTGTTTTACTCTGCTGTATTTTGCTGCTTCATGTTCACTATCAGCTATATTAGAAGTTGTGTGACGTTGCTGCTCGAAGTTGCATTTCCTTATTTTGCTGTGTCACAATTAAAGTTTTTTTACTGTGAAGAATCTCTAGGAAATTAAATATGTTTATCACTAAATTAGTGGAACTTTGTTAACGGCTTTTCTTCAATAAGGGCAAGTGTAATAATACCGCAGAGAGGAAAGTTAAAGCAGAAACAGCCACAGTGAGATGTTGATGGAGAGCTGCAGACAACAGGCTCTAATTGCACCTCTGTAAACAGCTCACCTCCAACAGGTTAAACTTCTTTTACCTGCCCTGCTGTGTGATGGAGAAACACAGGCAGCAAAAATAACAGGGGACTTAAGCCTTGAATCAGCCCAGTGCTTTTAAACGTCATCACTAAAGACAAGCCGTCATCAGTTTAAAACACATCTTCAAGCAGGTAGCCCTGTTGTAATGGGAATGCAAATCCCTGCTGTGTTGGGCTGATAGCCCAAACCAAGCCAAACCAAGCCAGCCCATGACTGTCAAAAAGGGGTATCTGAGGCATCAGCCCTAACAACCTTATAGACTATTCCTATACTCATTTTGTCTTATTGATCATTGTGTTAGCCTATTAATTACAGCAGCTCCTTCCATCATTGCATTATTATTTGCAATGACTTATTTTCTGCACATAGCATTACAATACCATGATTAATTTGTTAACATGATTTATGTACTAAAGTGTTCTTCAGTTTTGAAAAGCAGATTGTAGCACCACCATCATACCTCTTTCCTTTAGTCCGAATCCTGCTTGCCTATATTTACTTGAATAAAATGAAAGAATTAGGCCTACCCTTAGCATTTGACTTACTCAAAGGAAAAAAAAACTTCCTGGTTCTCACGCAGAGTCTACAGTCACGGGTTGAGCTAAATCCTTTTTTTTTTTTTTTTTTTTTTTTAAATTTTGATTTTGTTCCTCTGTTTTATGCTGAAACTGAAGTTCATATTTTTCTACTTTTAGCTGATTTATCAATGAGTTATGTTAAGGCTTAATGCTGACGACTCATCTATGAAATCGAATCAAGTATTTCCCTTTGCTTGGGTGTCCTTTTCTTTGTTTTACTCTCTCAGACGTGGATAACTGTCAGCGGTTATCCACGTCTGGCTTATGCCACTGTCAGTTCCCACTAAATTTAATAGCTGCATCTAACTCCAGAACAAAACTGTTGCTCACCTTTCTTCTCAAAGAACTTGGTAAGGAGTTGTTTCCCCTCACTGAAATCCACACCATGCACAAACAGGATCTACACAGACAGTAATGTATGGAGAGATGTCAGAGCAGGGGGCTTGATTTTACCATGGCTGAAGGATACATACCATTGTCATTGTTTTCAAAGCCTTATCTCAACTTTTGCTCTAACCCACAGCTGTGAGTCAGGACTACTGTAATATGTCATGGAGTGAATGTCTGTTTTCAATACAACGTTTTGCTCTTTGCCCTTTAAGGACAGGACATGGCAGAGGCAGCAACCATCTGCAAGTCAAACTTTAAGGTAACAACCTAGTTTGCTGAACCAGATCCACTGTAACACTCTGCTGCATTATGTTTATAGTAAATATTCCAGCATATAGGCTGTTTCTGGTATTCTATAGGTCAGTCACATAGTGTTTAGTATCGTGTCATCATCTGACTTGGACTTTGTGATAATGGTCTTCAAGTCTCTGGGGGTCGTACACGTGCTGCGCTTTTAACTGCCTGTAAAACACAAGGTCAGGCGCTGAGTGCTATTCTTGTGTCTTTTCTGTGCCAGCTTTCAAGACCGCGGCTGCATGTTACATCTAAGGTTGCCAAGCAATTAGGTTAGTGGCCTGCGGCCTCGTGCCTACGACTGAATCACAGCCGTGACGATATCACAGTACAACATCACGAGCTCGAGTGTGATACTGCTTTTATACAGCAGTTCAACAGTTAAATAAGCAAGGCTGATTAAGAAATGTTGAAAATGAGGACAAAATAGATAATTTAAGCATTTTATTTGTCTTCCGCCAACAAAAATAGTTCCCTCAGGACTCCGCTGTCACCGTTGCTATGTAACGCAGACATGTTGCGCCAGACACACATTTATCTGCACGTTTCCATTAATTGTTCACCGGCTGCACATTAATTGTGCAATAAGTCTCTGGTGACTGTATGGTGGACTGTCGCTTCACAGGCACAGCCGACTCTGCCTTCTGATCTGACAGTATGTTGCTTTTCTCCAAGTCATTGAGCTCCGCTGATGAAACACTGACAAACCTGGATGTGTGCTCAGATGGATTCAGCTTCTCCTCTCCCTCATCTTCCTCTGATGACCATTCATAGTTCAATTCAAAACTTATTTTAGGAAATAAATCCATATTTTTGGCTGTTTGACAGTGGATGAATTAATTAGCCTACAACGCAACTGCTGACCTAACTGACACTAACCGTCAGTTTTGATTTGATTGTTGATTGCAATCAGCTGTGAGGTGGAGTGATACATACACAGTGAAATAACCGTGATGTTGTACTCCAATATCATCACGGTTTTACTGTCTCTCGACCAATCAGATTGCAGGGCCGGAACTGTTGTATAATTTACACTGTAGAATAAAGGAAGAAAAAAAGAGAGAAAAAAAATCCTTTTTTTTTTTTTTTTTTAACCGATGGATTTCCAGATTGGGTGAAACTAGATGTTGAGAAATAGGTCTGTATTTGTTACTCTTATTAACAGCAGTTTCAGGAAATATGGCCAAACAATATTTTTCTATGCTTGAAATTACTTACAACTAAAACACTAATAGATTAAGTGTAATGAACATCTTGTGTAACAATATCTAGGAGAAGTGGAGCTGAGGCTTTGTCAAATCCACCTCTGAGGTGGGATCCAAATAATCCTGAAATTTGGTATCAAATTGTTCCAGATCTCTGCCTTAACTTTTGAAATACCCAAATGCAACCTTTATCTGGATTAAAGGGAGGATTGGATTACCAGATCTGAATCCTGATCCTCTGGATCAGGATCCTCTTGATCTGTGTTGAAATACCCAGTTTTCAGATCAGATCAGGATTTAATCCAATCCGGCCAGAATAATTCTATCAGATCACTTTGAAATACTGGGCCCAGTTGATCACTTTTCCAAATACAGTTTTTCTTGATCACTTACACACTATACCTTGACCTTTAAACTAAACATCCTAAACAATGGCGCCATCTACCAAAAGACAGACACATTTCCCAAAACTATAAACACTATCCACCTGTTTCCACACATTTCAATATTCAAAACTCTTTTTGCAAAACCTTACAAAAAAGTGGCATAACTCTGTGTTCATTCAGAAAACACATGCTCTCAATATAATATTTTTTCTGAATGCCTACACACTATCAGTGATTCTTGAAGTACTAATCTCTGAAACCATTAACACACACCAAGTGTGTCAAACTAAATGCACAATCTCTGTTTGACACTCACCACCTTCATTCAGTTTGCAGTTAACTGTAAAAACATACTTTGTGCAGTTATAACACGAAACCATCACCAGCCTACAGAGACAGATATGTGTCCTTTATGCAAATGGTGAGCCAGTATGAAGTCTGACAGTCTGCCTCCCCTCACTTGTTAGGTTCTACAGTTTTTAACTATGTCCCCCTCTCTCTCTCTCTCTCTCTCTCTCTCTCTCTCTCTCTCTCTCTCCCTCTCTAGTACATGTACTGGACCATGAAGCAGCAGCTCACCCATCACACAGTCAACGGTTGTAATGTCAGACCGGGAGACCTGCTGGCTTCTGGTACCATTAGTGGACCTGTGAGTGCCTGCATGTACAGTATGCTCAATACCTGATAAATACTACTTAAAATGGATGCTGAAGTTCCCATTTCCAAAGTTTTGCAAAACTCAACACACACACACACACACACACACACACACACACACACACACACACACACACACACACAAAAGCTTACACCAAACAAGCAAGACATTATACATGTTTTGCAAAAGCAAACAATTTTAAAAATGTGTTTTGTGTCAGTCCAGTACACATACCATCATTCAAATTAGTTAGTATACAGTAAGTGAGAAACACTTGTAGCTGTTGCTTCTTTTGTGTGCAGGGAACAGCAGTTTGTAATTAAGTTTTTTCATACAGTTAGTAAAGACACATAGAGACAAGTATCCAGATGTGTAAAATATAGATGTGTATTCAATCAAATATGGGAAAAACATGTTTTCTTCCTTAAAATGTTCTGATACACTTTAAACAACAAAAGTACAGCAGAAGGAAACTTTTGTAACTCTTTTATTAAAAAGAAAAAAGAACAGCCAGACATTCACATCTCTCTGTCCAATTTTGGCATCCACTGGTGTCCACATGTTTAGCCGTGGCCAATTTTTAGTGGTCAAGTCCTGATTTGTAAGTGAATTCATTGGTTCTCATTCATGAAACCGGAAGAACTGTTCGCAGAAGAAATGTACATGTATTTTGGCATTGATCAGTATGTTAGTAGCTTTTCTGTAGTTACTAACAAAATCTACACCTGCTCATAGTGCTTGTATAAATTAGGAATGCACATACAGCACAGGCCAAAAGTTTGGACACACCTTCTCATTCAATGCGTTTTCTTTATTTTCATGACTATTTACATTGTAGATTCTCACTGAAGGCATCAAAACTATGAATGAACACATGTGGAGTTATGTACTTAACAAAAGAAGGTGAAATAACTGAAAACATGTTTTATATTCTAGTTTCTTCAAAATAGCCACCCTTTGCTCTGATTACTGCTTTGCACACTCTTGGCATTCTCTCCATGAGCTTCAAGAGGTAGTCACCTGAAATGGTTTCCACTTCACAGGTGTGCCTTATCAGGGTTAATTAGTGGAATTTCTTGCTTTATCAATGGGGTTGGGACCATCACTTGTGTTGTGCAGAAGTCAGGTTAATACACAGCCGACAGCCCTATTGGACAACTGTTAAAATTCATATTATGGCAAGAACCAATCAGCTAACTAAAGAAAAACGAGTGGCCATCATTACTTTAAGAAATGAAGGTCAGTCAGTCCAGAAAATTGCAAAAACTTTAAATGTGTCCCCAAGTGGAGTCGCAAAAACCATCAAGCGCTACAACGAAACTGGCACACATGAGGACCGACCCAGGAAAGGAAGACCAAGAGTCACCTCTGCTTCTGAGGATAAGTTCATCCAAGTCACCAGCCTCAGAAATGGCAAGTTAACAGCAGCTCAGATCAGAGACCAGATGAATGCCACACAGAGTTCTAGCAGCAGACCCATCTCTAGAACAACTGTTAAGAGGAGACTGCGTGAATCAGGCCTTCATGGTCAAATAGCTGCTAGGAAACCACTGCTAAGGAGAGGCAACAAGCAGAAGAGATTTGTTTGGGCCAAGAAACACAAGGAATGGACATCAGACCAGTGGAAATCTGTGCTTTGGTCTGATGAGTCCAAATTTGAGATCTTTGGTTCCAACCGCCGTGTCTTTGTGAGACGCAGAAAAGGTGAACGGATGGATTCCACATGCCTGGTTCCCACTGTGAAGCATGGAGGAGGAGGTGTGATGGTGTGGGGGTGTTTTGCTGGTGACACTGTTGGGGATTTATTCAAAATTGAAGGCACACTGAACCAGCATGGCTACCACAGCATCCTGCAGCGACATGCCATCCCATCCGGTTTGCGTTTAGTTGGACGATCATTTATTTTTCAACAGGACAATGACCCCAAACACACCTCCAGGCTGTGTAAGGGCTATTTGACCAAGAAGGAGAGTGATGGAGTGCTGCGGCAGATGACCTGGCCTCCACAGTCACCGGACCTGAACCCAGTCGAGATGGTTTGGGGTGAGCTGGACTGCAGAGTGAAGGCAAAGGGGCCAACAAGTGCTAAACACCTCTGGGAACTCCTTCAAGACTGTTGGAAAACCATTTCAGGTGACTACCTCTTGAAGCTCATGGAGAGAATGCCAAGAGTGTGCAAAGCAGTAATCAGAGCAAAGGGTGGCTATTTTGAAGAAACTAGAATATAAAACATGTTTTCAGTTATTTCACCTTTTTTTGTTAAGTACATAACTCCACATGTGTTCATTCATAGTTTTGATGCCTTCAGTGAGAATCTACAATGTAAATAGTCATGAAAATAAAGAAAACGCATTGAATGAGAAGGTGTGTCCAAACTTTTGGCCTGTACTGTACATATTTCTTGTCATTATTATAAATTACAGTTTTAATGATATAAAATTGTATTGTGCTATGTTATGTTCACAGTATGAAGTTGCTTTTGAAACATGTAAGCTAAACATGACAAAAGATTAGAAATACAACACATTTATTTGAATTATTTGGCATTTAGCAGAGTGAAGCTTCAGATTAGGTTTCTTAGAAATATGAATGGCTCATTAAAATTGACTTAATACATGTGTTTTCTACATTTCTTGCCATTCCCACTCAATTCTATCAGGAGAGAGAACTCCACAAATTTACCTCTCTGTCTTGTTTTTTACATGTGCAGTACATTTAGATTGTACAGTGATTAAAATCTGTACTCTACTGTACTGTGTGTGCTGTATCCCAACAGGATCCAGGAAGTTTTGGCTCCATGCTAGAGCTGTCATGGAGGGGATCTAAGAGCATTGACCTGGGAGGAGGAGAAACCAGAACTTTCCTCAAAGATGGAGATGAAGTCACCATCACAGGTTAGACCAAACCCTTGACACAGCAGCTAGATAACTGGATAGTTCACTGGAAACATGTAGTTTTTATTTTATTTTTGGAATTAGAGCCCATGCCTGGAGTTTCTGGGGGGGTGTCCTGGAAAGGTTATTGACCTGAGACTCTGTGGTTCTTCTGGAGGACTTCAACACTCATATGAGCAACAATGGAAAAACATGTAATGGGTTGACTGGGAGGAACTGACTGCCTTATCTGAACTGAAATGGTATTTTGTTATTGGACCTCTGTGCTAGCATGAATATCATTAACCCATGGAAAGAACACTTTAAGGATCTCTTGAGTCTGGCCAACATGTCTTCTGTGGAGGAGGCAGAGTTTGAAGACTCAGGGGAAGCCGATTCCATATCCCTTGCAGAGGTTGCTGAGGTAGTTAAAAAAGCTCCTCCACGCAAGGTGTCAGGTGTTGATGAGACTGGCCCTGAGATGCTGAAGGCTCTCGACATTGTTGGGCTATCTTGGCTGACACGCCTGTTCAGTGTTGCATGGAAGTCAGGTACAGTGCATGTGGAATGTCAGACTGGGGTAGTGATTCCCATTTTTAAAAAAGGGAACTGGAGGGTGTGCTCCCATTATCAAGGTATCACAGTTGAGGTGATATATGCAGTGTATTTTTGGCCATTTCCAGGTGCTGTATTTAAACAAACTCCTCCTGTAAGTGTAATCCAATCAACTTCAAAGTTTGTATGTTCTATCTAAAGACCTTAGAGATGAAAAGTTGTTAAACGCTTGAGTTTGGTCGAAACCATGTGGTTGTGGCAAGGTCTTAAAAGTCTGTGTTTTGTCACAAGACAGGAAGTGGTTTGTAATAGGGCTAGGCGGTATACCGGTTTGTACCGAAAACCGGTATTTATTTTCGTTATCATATGAATTTTTCATATACCACAATACCAGTGAATAGCCCAAACAATGTCCGAAACATGTGCGGCAGGAAAGTGTTTCAGCGGGGAACCATTTCACCACTGCACACCACAGGCACGCTTGAGCGGGTGAGCATGGGAGCATAGAAAATTTTAGAGGCGAGAATGGCTGCCGGAGAGTGTCCTGAAAGCAAAGCAACTGTACACAATGACCCAGAAGAACTCATACCAAAAAGAGCAGTGTTTCCCCTATATGCAACTAGCAGCGGCGCACCGCTGTTTACAATTCTCCTCTGCCCTCGGTATCACGCACGGCGGAGTTTCGCCCCGATGCGCACACACACACACACACACACACACACACACAGACACAGACACACACACACACACACACAAAGCGCACACACAGAGACAAAGCACACACACACAGGTAAGCACACTAGAGCACAACTCGGACCGCATTTTCCTGACCGAAGACGACCCGTCCCGAGTATGAGACAGTTACGGCCGAGATCCACCGGGCACGTCAGCGGCGCGACACGTCTGCAGCGCGAGTCTCGTAGCAGCTCGCCCCCCTGTTAATCAATTACAGCGGCTCCACCGGCAACGGGAGCGGCGCGACAACTCTCTATTTTAGGATGCTCTTCTATTTTTGTCGGGCTACGCTCCCTATACGCGACCCTCCAGCAGATAAAAACTACATGAAATAGTGTGCTAAATGAGCACAATGTGTTTTTAAATGAATAAACCATTATCAGAGGTGATATGTGATGATTTTTTTTCATGCATTTACCCATGTTTATCCGTGACATTGTGTAAATGTCCGTGGCGGACATTTGAAAGCAAGTAGATGACAAACAGTACAGTAAACTTGTAGATGACTCAAATATATGTAATAACTTAGGTGGAAAATGCTTTAACATTTCATGAAGCCTACATGCAGCCTCTCGGCTCGGCAAACGGTAAACAACCCCGCTGGCTTCTCTACGTGTTTCAGTACGCAATCAGTGGAGCCCAGATGAATGGAGCGGAGCGTGTGTTGTGTTCAGACATTGTCAGGTAAATAACAAATTGCGGCACTTGAATAGGCCATAGCACAACACAGCAGCATGTCAAGTTGGCCGAACCTGAGCAAAATACCATGAAATACCGTGAAACCGATATGAGTTTTTCTTAAAACCGTGATATGAAAATTTTGTCATACCGCCCAGCCCTAGTTTGTAACTCCACTGTACATGGTCCAATAAAGCCTAGTCCACACTGACCTGTGTACTTCTGAAACCGTGTATTATTCTGTGCAATTTGGCTGTTCTCTGTTGGCAGGCCCATCGCTGCTTTTGTGGTAGTGTAGTTGGTCATTCAGGCACCTCTGCTGTTGAATTAGGTCGCACTATTTTTGTGGATCGGGTTGTTTTTATTTTCCGTACTTGCCTATTCCGGTATTGACTCTGACTTCTGATTGGTTAAAATGGCCTTTCCGTTAGCAGTTACATCGCCACCTACTGCTTTGGCATGTGTATTACATCACTTGGTAATGGGTTTTGCAGTTTCATGTGGATATCATATTTTTTATCACACCACTCGTGTGGACGAATTTTTTTGGAACCGGAGCCCGAAAAACTTCGGTTTCAGAAGTACACGGGTCCGTGTGGACTAGGCCTAAGGTAGGAGTCCCTGCCTGAATACAACTACATGCCAATATTTAGTTATAGCACCTACTGACAACCGGAAATGACACATTTTACACTTTGATGTACTACTCCTAGCAAGATGACAAGATCCACCCAAAGCTTGTTTCAAAAAGCTGTAAGACCTTAATGATGCTGATGAGTTTGCTGAATGGCCTTGCCGTGGTGTGTATGCTGTTTTGAAAGTTTCACCATAAAACAGGAAGTTGTTGTAACTACAGCTGACATTGTCCAGTCTGCCCCAGATTTCTCATACTTTATAACAGTCCCAGTCTCAGGACATATACATGCCAATATTGAGTTGTGGTTATAGCGGCCCTTACTGGCAACAGGAAATGATATGTTTTATATTTTAATGTACTCTGTCTCGCGGGATGACCAGATCCACCTCAGATGTTGTCAGACAAAGCCAAAGACCACGATGATGCTTTCATATGAAAATTCGAGAGTTTTTGTTTTGAATGCAATTGCGATTATGATGCATTATTTGCAATGAAACAGAAAGTTGTAATACCTTAAGTGTACATTGTCCAATCTGAACAAAATTTAATGTTCAATCAGATTCCAGGCCTGAAGACACCGGCATGCCAATTAGGTATCATAGTCATTGTGCCACCTACAGACAATATGAAGAAAGTACGGTGGCCGAGAGAAGTCACAACACACGCAAACTCCACAACACCCGCAAATCCACACAACACACATTAAGAAAACACCCTCAAATTCAGAAAACACATTCATCGATTTCACAACACATAGGCTGCAAATCCTCACAACACAAGCAAATAAGAAAACGCTGTAAATCCCAACAACACAAGCAAACGAGATAACGCGATGCAAATGCTCACAACACAGACAAGAAGCTGAACGCTCCCCAAAAATGAAAACACACGCCAAATTGAAGACGACAACAGAAATGTTTGTCATCTTCTGTTATCTCTGTTCTGTGGACTCAAGAATAAAATCATATAATGTCCAAATATACTTATGATATAATGATGGCTTAGGTTTCATTTAATTTTTTTTCTCTAAATTTTATGGTGTGGATATTCTTCAATACCACAACTAACTAAACACGTTTTTGACTGTAAGCTACAAATAACTGATATTGTTTGTTAGTTGTCAATCAAACACTGGCCCACCCACTCAGAGGCTTGGAGTGAAGTAACATTTCTTACAACCTTTTAAAGGATTTTTTCTGTCTTTTAATAATAACAATAGGGGTGTCCCTGACTAAGAATTTTCATAGTCAAATCTGATTTGACAGATTTTTCCTTTAGCCGACTAATCGTCGAATCATGTTGTTTTCCCCCTCATTGATTAATAAGCTCATTTGCATCAGTTTCCGCTCCAGAGAAAAGCACTAAAACACCCAAATAAACAAATTTAATTCTTCAGTTGGCATAATAAGATAATAATAATAATAAAAGTAAAAGTAACCATAAAACAGTTTTCCTTCTTTTTGACTTCAAGTTACTTCATTAATCAACTCAGGTTCATACAAGTTCATCCACACGGACCGCAATCTGGAAATCCACTGGTAAAAAAAAACAAAAAACAAAAAAAACTTTTTTTTTTTTCTTCCTTTACCTCTGGAGGCTCAGCCCAGAGTTTTTCGACTAACGGAAGTACAGGGGCCTCGGCAATCACTCAAACCCTTCACTTCCGGTGGTGCCCCCAGGGAATCGGCGTGTTGTTTACAAATGCTTCTGGTGGAAACCCAGCAGAGTTTAGCTACATGTCACATTTTTCACGTCACTATATCACCGTGTAGATAATCTGATGTTTGTTAAGTCTATAAACACAATGATTGAACAAACGTTACTATTTGTGTGTGCACGTTTTGTAATTAATAACATTGTTATCGTAGATTAGCTGGGCTAACCGTTAGCTGTTAATGTTAGCCGTTAGCGGTGTCTGTAATAACCACAGACTGTATAAAAATAAGGTAATAACTCAATAAACAGTCCATGAATAAAATATTTTTTCCAGCGGATAGCTTAGTTACAACATGATTGAGCTAGCAAAGCAGTTTTGTGTTGCTATGTGTGGTATTTATTCAGTTATGGGAAATCACGATGTCTAGAAAGCATCAGTGGCTGCAGCTGACGGGACAGTTAGCAAAGCTAACATCAGGACGTGTTGTGGAAATTCTCTGCTGCTGGTGAATAATGAAATAGAGACTTCTGCCGGCCGACAAGGTTTTTTTATTTTCTTTGCAAAGAAAAGGTCAATCAGCACACAAGCGGTCAGAATGAAGAAAGACCCCGAGCATGGGGAAAGCTTAAAGATTTATACCTTAGGACCACCTCTTACGGTGTGTTTCACACCCTTCTGTCTGCGTCAGGGAGCGGCGCCCCTACCCATTGTTTTCACACTCTTTCGTCTGCTGCAGGTATTGGCTCCGACCCCCTAGGGTGTGTTTTACACCTGCCGTATCCTGCAAGATTTTGTATCTAGGTGGGAGGTTAAGAGGTCTAGACATCTGTGTATTTGAAAACACAAAGATTACACAAAGAATAATGAAATTACAATTACAATTCTCCCTTGTGATTGTTGATTAATCACTAAAACAAAACAAAACAAAAAAAACAAAAACAAAAAAAATATGTATGTAAAAATTGAAGGAAAGGGAGAGAGAGAGAGAGAGAGAGAGAGAGAAAAGACAAAAAAAGCAAAAAAACAACAATATTTACAAAATGTCATCATCAGAGTCAGAGTCTGCGCTGGGGTAATGATGGGGATCAGGAATGTGAAATGAGGCTGAATTTTTATCGGCATTGTTAACATTCACATGAACATATGTGGAGGATTGGATTATCTTCTTTGTGAGCACTTTGGACAGCCATTTCAACACACATGGAATTAAGGTGCTGAGCAAAAAGAAAATAATTACAATTGGGATTATCATTGTTACAAACCACGATGACCATTGTTGGCCCCAAAACTTTAGCCAAGAGGGCCATGAGTCATTTGCTACTGGTGGGGGTCGAATGGCATCTTGTATATGTTTGATGATGTCGGTGATGTTCTCGTATTCATCAGGGATATAAAAACAACAAGAAACATTAAGTATTTTGCAAATACCCCCTTTTTCAGCTAAAATAATGTCGAGAGCAAGTCTGTGTTGGATAACTGCTGTTCTAATTGCAAACATTTCAGTGTTGATTAAGGTAAGAGCCACTTCAGTTTGGTTTGCTAAGGAAAGAACAGACCAAACCAGTCCATTAATCTTGTTCAGGGCTGCAGCCGTTCCACCTCTTAGAAATAGGGACCAACCAACATTGGCGTTGGGAGAAGTCCAGGGGTCAGCTAGTACATAACCATCATATTTGGAGGGAACACCAGTAATATTTCTGTGAACTCGAAAATGCATGGTAGATTGGATGTTGGTGGTAGGAGCCTTCTTATGGAAGACTTTAGTATCAGTTGTGACAATCGATGGATGGCAACAACTGGACCACTGAAATAGAGGTGGCAAATCATGATAGGCCTTTCTACTGCAAGACCACATTATTCCTGGTTGGGATGAAAGTTGTCTAAGTGGGCAGGCAAATCTTGTCAGGGTGTTATTAGGCCATCTGTGAGAACAGTTGGTTGATGTTGTAGTATTCACAAATACTCTAGTGTGACAACTTGACCGGCCTAGGTAAGGACCTGATGATGATGTTGAACAAACACAAGTCTCTGCATGCTGTAGAGGAACTTCAAATGCCATGTTAGTAGGGGTTGAATGGGAATCAATGCAGGTAATATTGGGATGTGGAGCAACTGAGACATTACTCCTGATTTGTTGGCCAGCAATCAGTAACATCATCATTCCCAGGACGACAGTGCATTTACCATGATCTTTTCTGCCCTAAGATTCTTTCATGTGCCCTTGTAACACAGCATTTGCTGTGAGAGGTTTTGCTTGCCATCTAGCTGCTAAAGCATGACACACCCAACAGTCACCAGGAATCTTCAACTCTTTTTTGTGTAAAAGACCTAGAGCACATGCACTGATCAGTGATGTTTAAGTTGTCGAGGTGGTTGTCTCCTATCTCAGAGGTCGGCGAGGCAGTCTTAACATCTGACAGCATGTTAAGTGGGGCGTCATATGGGTCTGCTGGCCCATTCACTATGACTCTGAGTTGTCTGTACATATCAGAGCTTGGATATTCAATTCCACACCAATATGTGCCTGCATCAGTGGATTTGACATCAGAGATGGTGATCTGGGCTCCGTTGGAATTTGGAATTTTTGTTATTATGAAGCGGGGATCTCTGTTTGGAGCAAGGGTTTTGTCAGTAGCAGCCACGATCAAGTGCCAATCGTGTGGGCCGCAGGGGTCTCTGCATAGGTACTTCTCATATTTGGCATAATATGCGTGAATTTGACCTGATTACCAAACAGTACAGGTGAATGTTGCACTTTGTCCTTCTGTCAGAGTGACAGTCTCGGCAGGTTCGTAGGTGTAGGCCTCTATCAGCATAGCTGAACATGATAGGGTCAGGATCAGGTGGTACATGGTGTAGTCTGGTGGGAAAAGGTTTGCGTTGTTAGTCCTGCACATCTAGTTGGTGTCTGTTGAATTCACGGGTTTATTTTCCGTGTCGTCCTCTGTTGAGCTCATTCGTCCTCGCATTGTTCGTCCTTGTGTTGTTCGTCCTCGCGATGTCTGTCCTTGCGTCGACAACTGAGTTCCTCCATTGGCTCAGGGACCTTCCTGCAGTGGTTGGCGTGAACCCACGTTGCTCTCTCAGCGATCTTCACAGCAGTATGCGTTGTCAGGAGCACCTGGAATGGACCTCGCCAGCGTTTGGAGTGCCAGTGTTTCCTTCTTAGGTCCTTTATCACCACCCAGTCGCCAGGTTGGAAATCATGGAGTGATGTGGAAGCTGGTGGTGGAAGGGCTGATTTCACCTGCTGAGAGATTTGAGAGATAGTGGAAGATAAGTTTTTGCAATATTGTAACATGTCATCCTTACATAGGCCAGTGGAGGGGAGCGGCCTGGTTACAGGTTCCACTCCTAGGGATGGATGTCTGCCAAAAAGAATTTCAAAGGGACTCATGTTCACTCTGGACCTTTTTCTCATTCTCATATGCATTAGAACAATAGGCAGAGCTTTTGTCCATGGCAGTCCCATTTCCTCACAACACTTAGCCAGTTTTGATTTCAGAGTGCCATTTTCTTGTGCAACAGCACCTCCACTGGCAGGGTGGTATGCACAATGTTGTCTGAGGTCAATGGCAAGAAATTCACTGATTTGGGTTATTGCAGAATTGACAAAGTGTGAGCCATTATCGCTGCTCAGTTTAGTTGGTATTCAAATGTTCAAATGGCCTGTCTGGTGGTGGGTGAGCAGCGTGTGTGATTGTTTTGGTTTTACCTGCGTTATCTGTTGCACAAACCATACATGATTGACAAAACTTCTGCGCATGAACTGAAAACCCTTTGGTGAACCTGTGTTGAGTTATGGCATCCAACATCCCCCCTTTTGACACATGGTCCAATCCATGTGTCAGTTTTGCAAAGTGAGGAAAGAAATGTTTGGGCAGGCAAGGTTTGTTATCGGGTCCCGCCACACTGCTTCTTCCTGTGTGGCACCGCAGTGTTGCCACATTGTCTTTTCTTGTGGTGTGGCAAAGGACTGTATTGCTGTAAGGGAGCTGGGACTAGAGACTGGAGTTGAAACAAACAAAGGATCAAGGATAGTGGGTTGGAGTGCAGCTCTTTTTGCAGCGGCATCACCTCTTGCTTTTCCTAGAGAGACAGAATCTGAGTTGTTAGTATGAGCAAGGCATTTACAAACAGCAATTGAGTTTGGGAGCAAAATGGAACAAAGGTATGCACACTGGAGAGTCATCACAGGGAACAATTACTCCTGCTGCTTTAAGAGACTCAAAGACTGGTGTTATGCCATCGATGGCTTCTTGTTTAAGTTGATATTGAGCCTTGCAAGGTCTAAAGTCTGATTTTGGAGTGATGACAACAGGTTCACAGTCTTTGATGAGGCCAACATCATACTTATGGACAGTCCACAGTGTCTTAGGGACCTCCTGTAGGGCTGTAATAGCTGTAGCTTGTTCTTCAGACAAAAAAGAAAAAGATTTAGAAGTGCTTTTAGATACCAGCTGGATTTTTTCTTTGAGTGTGCACAACAGATGTTAAAGTTTTAGAGTAGCACTGCAGTGTTGGTGAAAATAAAATAGATCGATCAGATGTTTCTACATTACATTGAGCTGGTGTGAGAGAGACTGATATAGCACATTTGTGTTGTGTCCAATAAATGTGTGTCAATGTGAGTTTGTCAAATCTCTCCCTCAACCAACCTTCCTCATATGGATCATCAGGTCCTGGTGACACATGAGAGGTGCAATGTAGGTCCTCTGGTGTCATGAAATCTGTTGAAGCTGTTAAAACTGTTTTCCTAGCTTCTGTAACAAGCTCAGAAGAGGTTGTTGATGGTTGCAATTTCCACTGATATGCATACCTCAGGTTTGGGGTGTGGTGGACAAAAGAGTGTGAAAAATTTGGTTCCAGATCAGATAGTCTGTGAACTTTGACACCTTCTGGGGTTGAGATCAGACAAAGGCCTAATTTGCACATCATGTCCCTGCCCATCAGGTTAATGGGACAGACTTCAGAGAGCAAGAATGCATGTTTGAAGCTTGTATTTGACTCATCCGCACATTTGAGTGGGACAGTTATGTTCTCCCTAATTGTTTGACCCGATGAACCAACAGAGTACACATAATCTCCATTTAATTTTGGTTTCTTAGTGAATTCTAAAGCTTTTATCACAGAATATGTGGCTCCTGAGTCAACTAAGAATATAACATTTTGTTCTGCGATGGTCAGTGTTGTGGAAACTTTTTGAAATGATCAGATGTGTAGTGAACATATGTTTGAGCAATTGCATATTTTTTGTCTGAACTCTCAATAGCTTGTGTATTAATCTGCTTAGTGTGTGTGTGTGTGTGTGTGTGTGTGTGTGTGTGTGTGTGTGTGTGTGTGTGTGTGTGGGTGAGTGTGGTGCAGTACCTTCTTCTGGTCTCACAGGTTGGTTTGGCTTGTCAGGCGGAGTCCATCTCTCTCTGACAACCCCCAGGCATTTTCAGCCTGACTTGTCTACTGAGGTTTGATGAGGTATTTCTGTGACAATCACGTCTCCAATGTCCACATTGGCCACAGAGGAAACAGACATCACTTGGAGGTTTTCTTTCCCAGTTCCTGTGTCGGTCGTGTTCTTTTCCTCTATGTTCATGACCTGGTTGTCCATGTTCTCGGACTGTGTTAAACATGGTTATTGCTGCCATGTGAAGCTCCTTCTGTGTTGTCTCTTCTTTTTTTTTTTTTTTTTTTTTTTTAATCTTAGAGAGTATTTGGTCATGGGCATGTATGGCGTGTCTGCGAAGTTCGGACGGGCATGCATCATTCCAACCAATGCAGGAACTTTTAACAGCTGAGGCAATGTCCAGTTTCAGTCCGTTTAAGAAACAATTGCAGAGATGAATTTCCCACACATCTGGAGAATTGCTTGACTCATCAGGTAGTTGAAGGCCACTGTAGGTGTTGAATGGATCCAGCTTCAAAGCCACCAACTGTGGAAACAAAGAAGAGGCGATCTGCGAGTCTGGTGTTCTTTGCGTGTGTGAATTTTGCTTTTCATTGGTTTCAACTTTTCACAAGAAAAGGGTAGTTGTTTCTGCATTGTTTTCCCATTTTGTGTCTCCTTTCCACATCTGTAAACATTCTTTTTGACATTCTATAATTTCAATTATTTTTTTTTTTAACAGAAACTCTCGTTTTCCTTCTCATTTCTTGTTCTTTTCCCTTCAGGTTTTCTTCTAATATTGATATGTTTTTTTAAACTGAGGGATCCCCCTATTGGGAATCCAAAACTCAGCTGTCCAGACATTTAAATATTTTAGACTTTTATCCCCATATTTCCTTCTCATTCTCATAACATCCACAACAGGCCCCTCCGGAGGGCCAACCTCGACGGAAATCTCCCCATTCCAAATGTGGAGGTCGTGCACGACTATTACAATACAGACGTCTCTGTAAGGATCACTTTGTTATGGCCACAAGTGATATAAAAAAAACAGGTCACTTCGTTTATGCTACAATAGACAAAAGCAGGTCGCTTCGTTTAGGCTACAAGCGACAAAAGCCGGCCAATTGTAGATAATGTGGAAATGGAAATGTTATGCCAAATTTAAAAAAAAACAAAACAAATTAAATAATAATAATAATAGTTTAAATGTAAATACTTCAGTGCTCACCAGATGAACTTTGCTGAATTGCGTTCGTGGAATCCCAGTGGCAACGATCTGGGACGTCTGCGGTCAGTCCTCCCTGCTCAGAAGAGAATTTGAGGTTGAAGGCTGGAAATCTTTTTCCTTCCAGGATGTCACTGTCCGCACTCCGTCCCAGACGATCGCTCGAGGGTTCCCACTTCTGACACCAAATTGTTGTGGAAATTCTCTGCTGCTGGTGAATAATGAAATAGAGACTTCTGCTGGCCGACAAGGTTTTTTTATTTTCTTTGCAAAGAAAAGGTCAATCAGCACACAAGCGGTCAGAATGAAGAAAGACCCCAAGCATGGGGAAGCTTAAACATTTATACCTGAGGACCACCTCTTAAGGTGTATTTCACACCCTTCTGTCTGCGTCAGGGAGCGGCGCCCCTACCCATTGTTTTAACACTCTTTCGTCTGCTGCAAGTATTGACTCTGACCCCCTGGGGTGTGTTTTACACCTGGCATATCCTGCAGGATTTTGTATCTAGGTGGGAGGTTAAGAGGTCTAGACTGTGTATTTGAAAACACAAAGAATACACAAAGAATAATGAAATTACAATTACAGACGTCATCTGTTAAAAGCCTCCTGTTGTTGGATATGACATGAAAGTACTCCAGTTAGCTCAATCATGTTGTAACTCATCCGCTGGAAAAAAAAAAAAAATTCACGTTGATGAGATGTCATTTTGGGTGGAGCGGTCGCTATGGATGCGGAGCTTGCTGTTTCTGTAGGTACACATTTCCTGGGGACACCTGCACGTCTTGGCCACGCCCCCTCCATTGTGATTGGCTAAAGCGCAGCGCCGTTCAAACTCAAATCCTGCCCTCCCTCCCTCTCTAGTCGTCTTTCACACAGGGCTGCCGACAGATTATACAATGTAAATTGCAGAATCTGTCTTGAGAGATTACACGGATCGTGCGTCACCGCTCTCAATCGTCGGACAAAAAGTAGCCAAATAAAAAATCAGAGTCTATCAAGAAAACAATCAGTGGTGAAATTTGTTTCAAGACACTTCAGGTAAACGAATAATCCTTCAAAAAAGTTTGATCTGAGAGCACATACCTCCTCCTAAGTGTTTGTTTATGCGCTTCGCCACCGTAAATCATCACCACATGATTCCCGAGTGCGGCACCGCTGCTGCTCACTGCTCCCTCAGGGGATTGGTCAAATGCGGAGAACAAATTTCACACACTGAGGTGTGTGACAATCAGTGGGACTTTAACTTTAACTTTAAATCACCGTAGGCCTCGATGCTGCTCTGATGGTCCTGCAGCGCACTCACTCACCTCGTCTTATTTGGATCAAGCAACTGGGTGATTTATTCATGCATAGTAATGATTATGCCTACTGATTACACACACGCATCATTTTCAATTTTTTATTAACAGAAATTAGGCTGATGTTTGTATCAAAATAAGCTATATATCATGAATTACTAGAAAACAAATATATTCTATGTCTAATCAAGATGTTCAGCAGCAGTGAGCATCCCCATATAGTCAGAATGGTACGGTCTTGTTTCATAACCACATTTTGCGACAATTCGATGGCAAGACTGGCAGTCGAATCAGACTTCTCCGAATCGAATCACCGAATCATCGACTATTTGGGGTCACCCCTAAATAACCATATCAGCTATACATTTAAACTTTATTAATTCATTCATTATCCCCAACTGCTTATGCTGTTAAGGGCTGTGGAGGTGCTGGAGCCTATCAACCAGCCGGTCAGCTGGCAGGGTTCAAACCCCAAGCCCTCTTTTTCTGCACCACCGTGCTGTACATCTGACAAAATGTTTGACTGCAAAAGGGCATGACCTCTGTGATTTCAACAGGCTCACATACTGATTATTATGACTGTATTCACATGTTTCTGTTTATAGTAGTCACCCATCTTTTTCTTTTTCTAGGTTACTGTCAAGGAGATGGATATAGAGTGGGCTTCGGACTCTGTACAGGAGTCATCCTCCCTGCCCTGCAACATTGAAACACGCTTACTGTTACTGGAGTGGACATCCTTTCGTAGAACATAAATACTGAAAGACACAAACTTAAACACTTACGGTGTCTCACACGGCTTTGACATTTACTGACGATGAATGGAGACAACCACAACCAAAACTCCACAGAGACACACATCTTTAGCTTAAAATGACGTATACAGTGTAATTTAATAATTGTTGAGTTTTTTCAGATGTAGTGGACAGTCTTAGAGCTCTGTAGAGCTGTGTCCTTGTTAAAGAATTCCTCTGCAATATTCATCTAACAGTGATGCTCCTACATTATGTCACTGTGTTATTGCTATACCAGGATCAGTGTTATTGCACACCTGCATTGGGAATTTCTTCCAGAAATGACAAACTCATTTAGTCAGACATACAGTATTTGTTATTAATTTAAAGTCATTTTCTGTCTTTTCTTATCAGCAAATTTTGTGCAGACCCAAACAAACAATAAATTGATTCTACTGACAAGTTGTGTCACACAGTTGTGTGTGTATCAAGCATGATATATATTATTCATGGTAAATGGTAAATGAACCTGCATTTGTATAGTGCCTTTCTAGTCATTTGACCACTCAAAGCGCTTTTTACACTGGGAGTCACATTCACCCATTCACACACACATTCAGACATAGGTGGCCGAGACTTCCATACATGGTGTCACCTGCTACTCAGTTCTTAACTCACTCACACACTGATGGAAGCATTATTGGGAGCAATTTGGGGTTCAGTATCTTTCTCAAGGATACTTCTACATGTAGACAGGAGGAGCGGGGGATTGAACAGCTGATCTTCCAATTGGTGGATGACCCGCTCTACCTCTGAGCCACAGCCGCCCATTCATTTATGCCATAGAACGCTGCTGGATTCCAAAAACTATTAAAACACATCAGTGAGTCACACTGTTGCACTGGGTGACCTGTTCCTCCATTACCACAAACACACACACAGTGTACTTTATTTTGACTCAGTCTGCTGCAGGACAACATGTGGATTAATCCACAGTTGGCTAACTCATGAACCGTGAGAGTTAAAACGAAACAGTATTTGAACAGTGTGTGGCAATTTGGCTGATATAGGCCATGGCCATTTGCGCAAAAAAAAATTTCCGACATTTTGGATTTTTTGGTATACACATTTTTGGCTTCTTTTGGCACATATTTCACCTTATCTTCACCAAACTTAGTACAAATCATTTTAAGATGACCGGCAACACAATCACAAGTTCACTTTGGGTATCACATCCTGTTTTCTGTAATTGGTTAGCAAACCTTTGAAAGGGGTGGCCTCATGCACCTAATGGGCAAAAACTCTTAAATGCTAAATTCCATTGACTTCAATAAAATGAAACTTGGTAAACAACTACTCCATGAGTATATGCTTGACATATTTAATAATTGCAGCAATAGCCCCACCCTGTGGCCATTAATAAAACGCCACCATACTACTTAGTAACCACCACATCTCCTAAGTGTAATTTTCCATGGTTAACTACTGTAAATGTAGCAAAGTTGTACAGATGGGGATGCTGAAAAAGTCTGTAGCACTTTATACACTCTTACCTGTAGGTGGCGCTAAAAGACGTGAAAAATTGTTGTTCTAACAGCAGCTGGAAGCAGCAGCAGAAGCTAACAGCTTCCGGCTTTCATACCTTTTCCTCAGAAAATGCAACCATTCCAGTGTAAGATAATATTCTAGTGCAAAAAAAATCATTCGGAAGTTTGACTTTTCCAAACTGTGGTCTGAAGTGTTTATTGCCTTTGATTGTGTTATTATAGTGGATGATTTTAATATTCCTATTGATAATTTCAAAGATGACAGAACTATACGGTGACCCTGAGGGTCAAATCACAACTTTTCAGACAAGACTACGACATTTCACAAAACACAACATTTTCAAAAACACTTCAGAAAACACTACAGTATTTCACAAAATACAACATTTCACAAAGCATGACAACATTTTAGATAACACTACAACATTTTACATAACATATCACAAAATACTACAACATTTAACAAAACATTACATTTCACAAAACACCACATTTCAGAAAACACATTTCACAACTCTGCAACACTCCAAAAAGGCCCGAGGCGTTTTTGGGGTATTTTTACTGCCTTTACTTTTAAGGTCATATCACAGTCATTATAAAGGCTACATACACATGCTATATCTTGTTTTGTTTTTTTTAAGGACAATGTGAGTGTTACTAAATTCTTACATTTTTACATGTATCTCACCATAGCAAGTTGGAAAATGACATATTCTGCTGTATATGAAGAGGGGAAACACTCTGGAATCTGGCAATATAAAAACCATGATGCTGGGACATTCTGTCACTTCACAGTTGTCCAAAACATGTGGTTTGTGCCAGGCGGACATGTTTGCCAGTATTTTTTCATTATTGCAAGAAATTCCATTGACTCATTCACAAGTCAAAAATGTGTTTTATCTGAAAGAAACATGCAAAATAGTCAACTAAGTGCAATGATGTCCTCCAAGATAATATTTGCCACTTTGTTTGCAGTAAACAAAATTTGTTGTTGTTTTTCAGTTTCAGTTATATATTGGGGGGGCATTTTGGGCACTGGGGGGGACACATTCATTCTTCTAACCGCTTCATCCTCTTGAGGGTCGCGGGGGGGCTGGAGCCTATCCCTGACATCGGAGGCAGGGTACACCCTGGACAGGTCGCCAGACTATCGCAGGGCTGGCACATAGAGACAGACAACCATTCACGCTCACATTCACACCTACGGACAATTTAGAGTTATCAATTAACCTAGTCCCCAATCTGCATGTCTTTGGACTGTCGGAGGAAGCCGGAGTGCCCGGAGAGAACCCACGCTGACACAGGGAGAACATGCAAACTCCGCACAGAAGGGCTCCCACGCCCGGGATCGAACCGGCAACCCTCTTGCTGTGAGGCGAGAGTGCTAACCACCACACCACCGTGCCGCCTGGGGGGACACATGTCCCCTTCAATGTATATGGTGACTACGGCCCTGTCATGCATGCATAATTAGGCTACAGTTGTCTGGGTGCGCAATGGTGAAGTTGTCTTGTTGGCTTGTCTTGTCATACAAAGTTTGATGGAGTGTCAACTGGACAATATGGAGATATTTGCATCTTGAAAGCCGGACTACAAATGTGGATAGACAGGGAGAAACACATGCAAGCCTAAGATACGATATTCCTCACTATATGAAGTGACTGATAACAAGATCTGTATAATGGATTGTAAAGAAATTTGTCAGGTTTTTATTTTGTAGACACTTGATCTGTATTTATAGCATGATAGGATGACAGCACAGTGATGTGTGTGGTATCACTGGAAAGCTCTGCTCCTGCACTTTCATGTGATAAGTGTGGCATTTCTGTGCGAGCCTGCATTCGCGAGTAATCCAACCAAGAGTAATGTGTGTGCAAAGCTGTATGAAAGCTCTGTTATACATAATTTTAGTGTAACTTTATCATTTTTTTTTTCGCTGTGAAAACATTGGACTACCGACAAGTGGTCTTGTTGGAAAGCTACAATTCCGCTGTTTCATGTGACGTGCGTGGCTTCTCGCTATGACGCACGGTCACGGAGAAAATCAATAGAGAAGAACAGGTGTGGATTTGGACGCACTATGCGTCGTTCGGGCCCATAGGGTTAAACCAGAATAGGTAGGTACTATTAAATAATGGCTGTGCTCAAATAGTCCTTTTTGCTTGAGAAGGATCCAAACTGTGTGAAAGGTAGTATCTAAGTAGCTGCCATGATAAGAGCTGTTTGAATTCTTTTAACATTAGGAAAAGGTGCTTCACAATGCTTCCTTTATAATCTCTTTTAGCATAGGATACCCTGGACCATCCTTTATGAAAGGAAAGAGGATCATGCCATCCCAAAATTCCTTGTGGCAGCAACATTTAAAGTGACATGCCATATCAACCATTCTTTGGGCAATCTATTTTGATACACTACACATCCACAGCCTGTATCAGCCATTACATCTTCAAACCACAATCATGTCAACATGAAAGGTATTTACTGAGTTGTATGGTAGTTCTTGAGCTATTATATGTATAAGGCTGATTATCACATCTTTTCCCTTAATCTAACCTTTAAAACCTGCACTTCTAATAGTCCATATTGTGGGCATCATTTGTTTACCAAAGGTTTGCTTTGGGAATTCCAATAACATTCACCGTAGCATAATTATGGAGCCTAGTGTAAATGCAGTCGGATTCTCTAAGCACAGCGGCTGTCTTTTCCTAAGAACGCATTCACACTGGTGCCATTTGGTCTCCTTTAAACAAACCCTGGTCCGCTTCCACGGATAGTTCGGTTCGTTTGGAGTGGTGTGAACGCTCATTCGAACTCTGGCGCAGACCAAACGAGCAAACCCTGGTCTGCCTGAAAACTGGGGGTCTCGGTTCACTTGCAAGTGAACCCTGGTGCGGTTGGCTTACAGTGAGAAATGCAAATGGACAATCCACCAAACCAAAGAGAGGAAGTGAACCAAAGAGAGGAAGTGAACCAAAGAGAGCGCAGTGCATTTTGGGTAGAAAAAAGACGAAGCAGAGGTAAAAAAAGAAAACACTGGAAAATGTCTCGTGGGCAGACATGGAGTAGTTAGGAGGCACAGGCACTTATTGATATTATGGTCAGAAGACTATATATATCACAGTTGCTGGCTGCTGGCTGAAGGGGATGGATTTCTGTTTTACTTGACTGGGCACTACTTTCACAGTAACATGTGACTCAGTGATGTCACCAAGCAAACTTAAGGAGATACTTCTGCCCTCCATTATTCTTGCCCTTTCGTACTTTACTGCTGCTGGATTTCCCATTTGTTTCCTACATTAGTTGCTCCAGAAAAACCTGGATACGCTGAGGCTGACGCAGAGAGGAAACATGTTGACCTGGTGTAGGCGATCACAAAAGGCACCTGCAACAAAAAAAACTGAGTATGTTTCTGTGTTTTCAAGTGGGCTGAAGTGGGAGTTTTTATTTTACTGCTTTATATACAGATTATCAGACAGTATAGGGACATGATGTGATGGGGTCGGTGTTGAGAGGGGGTTTTTATGCATGTGTTAATATATTTTGCTGCATGTTTTACTTGTTTCAAGTTGCTGTGTTTGGGTTTTTAGTAGAGATTTATTGGCTTGTGTTTTTAGTGGGTGATTCTTATTTTTACATGGAGTGTTTTTTGTCCGATTGCCCCTGAACGCAACAGACACTGACCAAAACCAGAGAAGCAATCAGCAGATAAGCAACAGGTGCAGCACGCTGGATGAAAAGGAAATAAAAGCAGAAGCACTCGGCAGAGCAGAGGAGACGGGGACACGAGCCGGAGACACGAGCGACGGAGCGGCCACGTGCAGCCACGTGCAGCCATCAGCGACCGACGGAGACGCCAGAGCCTGAAGCGCAGCAACCTGTACCCGTTTGGCGAGGATACTCCAGCCTGGGTCGGTAGTTTAACTGCCGCCCGGGAAGATCGTGAGTACCTTTCAACTTTGTTGTGGCGGGTACTGGAAGGCCGGCTGCGGGGCCAGGCAAGGGATGTAATCTGGGCTTGGTGTGTGTGTGTGTGTGTGTGTGTGTGTGTGTGTGTGTGTGTGTGTGTGTGTGTGTGTGTGTCCGTCCGATACTGGTTCTAGTCTGTTCATCTTTCCCAGGACGACCGGAGCAGCAGAGGAGGCGCTGCGGGAAGAGGAGCATCGGGAGTCGATCTGGGCTAGGAACGAGTTGACGTCTGAGCGGCGGCTGCTGGCGTTCCCACGTGCAAGTGACTCTGGGGCAGAGGGTATTGCATGGACTTTAATGGACTTGTTTTAGGCATCATCTATTTTATTTTGTAAAACATTGCTTTTATTGTAATAAACCCGCCAGTATTTACCCTTGGCTTGTTTTTTTTTTTTTTTTTAAACTCTGCTCACCCCTGGTTACAAAGAACCTGTAAGCCTTCTAAGAGTTCCAGAGCACTATAAATCTCTAGGTGGCGTTGTTGGTTTTTATACTCTCTTTAAATACTTAAATTATTTTTAAAATTTATTTTTTAAATTGTTCCTAATTGGCAGTTGTTATAATCTTTTTTTAAAAAGCCTAAATTAACTTTAGGCCACACAACACATGGCAAGCAGATTGACAGGGTTTATATGATCTGCAGTTTATTTATGCATAGTTAACACATTAAGTTGAAATACAGTACAGGCCAAAAGTTTGGACACACCTTCTTATTCAATGCGTTTTCTTTATTTTCATGACTATTTACATTGTAGATTCTCACTGAAGGCATCAAAACTATGAATGAACACATGTGGAGTTATGTACTTAACAAAAAAAGGTGAAATAACTGAAAACATGTTTTATATTCTAGTTTCTTCAAAATAGCCACCCTTTGCTCTGATTACTGCTTTGCACACTCTTGGCATTCTCTCCATGAGCTTCAAGAGGTAGTCACCTGAAATGGTTTTCCAACAGTCTTGAAGGAGTTCCCAGAGGTGTTTAGCACTTGTTGGCCCCTTTGCCTTCACTCCCCAAACCATCTCGATTGGGTTCAGGTCCGGTGACTGTGGAGGCCAGGTCATCTGCCGCAGCACTCCATCACTCTCCTTCTTGGTCAAATAGCCCTTACACAGCCTGGAGGTGTGTTTGGGGTCATTGTCCTGTTGAAAAATAAATGATCGTCCAACTAAACCTTTTCTGCGTCTCACAAAGACACGGCGGTTGGAACCAAAGATCTCAAATTTGGACTCATCAGACCAAAGCACAGATTTCCACTGGTCTAATGTCCATTCCTTGTGTTTCTTGGCCCAAACAAAGCTAGCAGCTATTTGACCATGAAGGCCTGATTCACGCAGTCTCCTCTTAACAGTTGTTCTAGAGATGGGTCGGCTGCTAGAACTCTGTGTGGCATTCATCTGGTCTCTGATCTGAGCTGCTGTTAACTTGCGATTTCTGAGGCTGGTGACTCGGATGAACTTATCCTCAGAAGTAGAGGTAACTCTTGGTCTTCCTTTCTTGGGTCGGTCCTCATGTGTGCCAGTTTCGTTGTAGCGCTTGATGGTTTTGTGACTCCACTTGGGGACACATTTAAAGTTTTTGTAATTTTCCGGACTGACTGACCTTCATTTCTTAAAGTAATGATGGCCACTCGTTTTTCTTTAGTTAGCTGATTGGTTCTTGCCATAATATGAATTTTAACAGTTGTCCAATAGGGCTGTCGGCTGTGTATTAACCTGACTTCTGCACAACACAACTGATGGTCCCAACCCCATTGATAAAGCAAGAAATTCCACTAATTAACCCTGATAAGGCACACCTGTGAAGTGGAAACCATTTCAGGTGACTACCTCTTGAAGCTCATGGAGAGAATGCCAAGAGTGTGCAAAGCAGTAATCAGAGCAAAGGGTGGCTATTTTGAAGAAACTACACTGAACAAAAATATAAACGCACCACTTTTGTTTTTGCTCCCATTTTTCATGAGCTGAACTCAAAGATCTAAAACATTTTCTATCCACACTAAAGACCATTTCCTCACAAATATTGTTCACAAATCTGTCTAAATCTGTGTTAGTGAGCACTTCTCCTTTACCGAGATAATCCATCCCACCTCACAGGTGTGGCATATCAAGATGCTGATTAGACAGCATGAATATTGCACAGGTGTGCCTTAGGCTGGCTACAATAAAAGGTCACTCTGAAATGTGCAGTTTTGCTTTACTGGGGGGGGTCAGAAAACCAGTCAGTATCTGGTGTGACCACCATTTGCCTCACGCAGTGCAACGCATCTCCTTCGCATAGAGTTGATCAGGTTGTTGATTGTGGCCTGTGGAATGTTGGTCCACTCCTCTTCAATGGCTGTGCAAAGTTGCTGGATATTGGCAGGAACTGGAACGTTGTCGTATACGCCGATCCAGAGCATCCCAAACATGCTCAATGGGTGACATGTCCAGTGAGTATGCTGGCCATGCAAGAACTGGGATGTTTTCAGCTTCCAGGAATTGTGTACAGATCCTTGCAACATGGGGCCGTGCATTATCATGCTGCAACATGAGGTGATGGTTGTGGATGAATGGCACAACAATGGGCCTCAGGATCTCGTCACGGTACCTCTGTGCATTCAAAATGCCATCAATAAAATGCACCTGTGTTCGTTGTCCATAACATACGCCTGCCCATACCATAACCCCACCGCCACCATGGGCCACTCGATCCACAGCGTTGACATCAGCAAACCGCCCCCCCACACGACGCCATCTGCCATCTGCCCTGAACAGTGAAAACTGGGATTCATCCATGAAGAGAACACCTCTCCAACGTGCCAGACGCCATCGAATGTGAGCATTTGCCCACTCAAGTTGGTTACGACAACGAACTGCAGTCAGGTCGAGACCCCGATGAGGACGACGAGCATGCAGATGAGCTTCTCTGAGACGGTTTCTGACAGTTGGTGCAGAAATTCTTTGGTTATGCAAACCGATTGTTGCAGCAGCTGTCCGGGTGGCTGGTCTCAGACGATCTTGGAGGTGAACATGCTGGATGTGGAGGTCCTGGGCTCGTGTGGTTACACGTGGTCTGTGGTTGTGAGGCCGGTTGGATGTACTGCCAAACTGTCTGAAACGCCTTTGGAGATGGCTTATGGTAGAGAAATGAACATTCAATTCACAGGCAACAGCTCTGGTGGACATTCCTGCAGTCAACATGCCAATTGCACGCTCCCTCAAAACTTGCGACATCTGTGGCATTGTGCGGTGTGATAAAACTGCACATTTCAGAGTGGCCTTTTATTGTGGCCAGCCTAAGGCACACCTGTGCAATATTCATGCTGTCTAATCAGCATCTTGATATGCCACACCTGTGAGGTGGGATGGATTATTGCGGCAAAGGAGAAGTGCTCACTAACACAGATTTAGACAGATTTGTGAACAATATTTGTGAGGAAATGGTCTTTTGTGTGTATAGAAAATGTTTAAGATCTTTGAGTTCAGCTCATGAAAAATGAGAGCAAAAACAAAAGTGGTGCGTTTATATTTTTGTTCAGTGTAGAATATAAAACATGTTTTCAGTTATTTCACCTTTTTTTGTTAAGTACATAACTCCACATGTGTTCATTCATAGTTTTGATGCCTTCAGTGAGAATCTACAATGTAAATAGTCATGAAAATAAAGAAAACGCATTGAATGAGAAGGTGTGTCCAAACTTTTGGCCTGTACTGTACATCTAATTAGATTTCAATTCAAATTTGAGATACTTATGATTAAATTCTGGTATGAATAAACTATAAAGTACCATGGAGAATTTATCTAAAGATACCCAAAGTATTTTGTGACTTTATTTTGGATATCTCCATTTAAATTGTCTATCAGTCTTTATTTATAGCACTTTTCATACAAACAGAATGCAACACAAAGTGCCTCACACAAAAAATACCCCCAAATCAATTCTGAAGTACACAGGAAGCCAATGCAGAGACTTGGTGTAACGTGAGCTCTCTTTCTGGTCCTCATCAGCACACGTGCAGCTGAGTTTTGTAATAACTGTAACTGAGCAATGTTTTCTTGGAAAGAACAGCAAGTACAGCATTACAGTAATCAATTTTATAGGTGATAAAACCATGCATTAGTATCTCTGTGTTGGCTTGGGAGGGAAACGGTTGCACTCGGCATTGTTCTTGAGGTAATAAAATCCAATTTTTTTTGATTATACTTCTAATATGTGGTTCACTACTAATATTCAAATCAAAGATAATTAAAAGGTTTTTCACTTGTTGACAGGGTTTTCATGCCAGTTCTTGAAGTTTCGAGTTGAGTTTCTCTCTCTCTCTGAGCTTCAGGACTTGATATCTAAAATACAGTTAAAAGGGGCATCAGTGGACCTGAGTCCTTAGGAGACACAGCAGTGTACAGCTGTGTATCATCAGTATAACTATGGAAACTGATGCCATGCCTCCTGATGTTCCCAAGTGGCAGTATGTAAAGATTAAAAAGTTTTGGACCTAAAATTGAACCAACCAGATTGTGATGTCTAGCTTAAAGGACTGAGTGGACTGTATCAAAGACTGCAGTAAGATCAAATAGTAGTAATCCAGAGGGTTTTTTCATGTCCATAGTTGACCTCAGGTCATTAACAACCCTGACCAGTGCCATCTCTGTGCTTTGATTGGCTTGAATGTCAGACTGGTATTTTTCAAAACTCTTGTTAGAGACCATAAAATCATTTAACTGATTAAAAACAAGCTTGTCTAAAATTGTACTTAAAAATGGCTGTTTAGACACTAGTCTATAGTTGCTAAATACCGAGGCGTCTGAATTATTTTGTTTCAAAAGAGGCTTAACCATGGCAGTTTAAAAAGCAGCAGGGAAACCATCCATCTGAAGCAAATAATTGTGGGAATGGGATCTAAAAGGCAGGTTGCTAGTTTTAAATGAGAAGTTAATTTTCCCAAGCATTTCAGCATCAACCAGGACAAACTTCTCCAGTGTTTCCTCACATAAAAACAAAGGCTCAGGGGTGTTAAAATTCATTGGCCGAGACTGACATAAATTAAATCTAATAGTTTCTATTTTATTACTGAAGTGAACTGCAAATTCTTCACATTTTAAGTTGGTTGACATACTGCTGGACATGAAAACTGGGTTAATTAAGCAATGGTTGAAAAAAATTTTTTGGGTTGTTCCAGTTCTGATCAGTTTCGAGAAATGTGCCTGCCTTGCATATTTAACTGCTTTATTTTATAGTGAGTTGATCTTAGAAGATTTGGTAGTTGTCACAACTGCCTCCAGATGTTAGTGTTTTGTGTTTGTCTTCGTCATTTCCGGTTTTATTTTAGTATTATCCCTCCTGTGTCATGTCTGGTGTCTTTACTTCCTCCTGTGTGATTGCCTCCCTCCTCCCTAATGTGTTTCACCTGTGTCTCGTTAACCTGCCTCCCTGTAGTATATATACCCTGTGTTCCCCTGTCTCTATTGCCAGTTTGTTATCAATTCCAGAGAGAAAGATACTTACCAGCGTTTTCTGCCTGCCTTCTTGTGAGAGATCTGTTTGTGACCCATTTCCTGAGACCTGCCTGTTCCCTGTCGGTACTGTCGGCAGTTCCCTGTTCAGCCTGTGTATGATCCTGCCTGCTCTCACGGTAACCCTGTTTTGCCAGGATTAACCCTGGTAACCCTCTGCCAAGATTCCTACTAACCTGTGTTCTGACCCTGCCTGCTAGACAGCCAGTCCACCAATAAAAACTACAAGGCTTGACTTTTCTTGTGTTTTACCAGTCTTCTTTGTTTATTTGCTTTTTAAAACTGAGGAACATAGCAGAAACAAGAACATAAATTTGCATGACATAAACACATCACTATGAGTCATCAATCAATAACTGAACAGAGCTACAGCCTGTTGCTAGCTAGCAGAGCACATGTTCTACAAAAACAAATCACATTAATCTCCACTCTGCTATTTAAAATTAAAAACACAAACGTCTACTAATGTACAGAGTATTACAGAATAATTCACAGAATACTTGCAGATAAATATTCTCCAAGGCTGAAGCGCAGAAAACTCTCAGCATAACATGAATCTGGCTGTCTGCCTGGCCTGTGTGAGCTCCAGCAAGATGCAGGCCAAACTAATGCCGCATTCGTTTGGTAGCCGGAACCGGGATTGATACGGTTTCCAGTCCGGAAAGGTACAAAAGAACACCTGTTCTACCCGGAGGTCTCATCATCAAACTCGGGCAAAGGTCCAGGTAGACCGAGTCGGTAGAATTGACGTCACGACGAAGATGGCTGCGCACATTGTGAATGGTAAACAAAGTTATTTGTCCTCAATTTGTCCTCGTATATTCTGTTTAATTAAGCGTTTGTGTTGTAAAAATCATACAAGTACTTTGCAATGGCATTTCTATTTCCACTGTTGATTTGTGTTGGAAAAAAAGTCTGTGCAAGCCCGTTGTAGCCTAAAGTTGTTTGAACCAGCAAAGTCTATGGCTAGACTACATTGTAGGCTATTCTCTTTCTGCTCCTATGTAGAATAGCTTCATTTTTCATTGCACCTATGATCATCTTAAGCATTTAAAATGCATGTTCAGGTGTTTATCACCAGTGTTCGTTTCGAGAGCTTGTGTACATGTCTTGTAAAGTCAGCCTAGTAGGTTGAAACAAGTGTAAAATGGATGAGGTGGATAGATATACATGCAAGGACCAGGCTAAAATGGAATGTGTCTTTCTTTACCTCTGTTGTTACAGTATACGCAGATGAAAACTGTACTCTATTTCTTGATTGAGCGCTGAGCAAGCCCCTGAACTGCCTCCTTTATCGAACAGCTTCAGACCCCCATACCCTCTTTCTGGACGAACAAATGACTGTTCGGCTTGAAATACATTTACCTGGTGAGTGAAATATTCATAGACCGCGGAACCAGGGGGGCCAGTGGGGCCATGGCCCGGGTAACTTTTGTACTCTGACATAAAGGGCTGCATTGGGACCCGGCGGGACCCAACGCAAATAGTAATAGTCATGTTTATCCACACTCCACCACTTGGTGGCGGTAATGGGCCAATTCGCTGTTTGCCAACCGCCATTAAACAGTAGAAGAAGAAGAAACATCATCATCATCATCATCATCATCATCATCGTAATAAGAAGAAGAAGAAGATGTAGCCTAGCGACGGGACGTCAACACAAGAACTTGGTGCACATGCATGAGCGTTTCCACTCCATATTTATTCATAAATGGACGAATATGCCCTGAACCAGCTTTCATACCAATTTGCCGCTTGCTCCACCTCTGTCTGTCTGTCAGCTCCATCTGTCATGAGACAAACATGAAAGAAGACGTGCAGTTTGTTGTGTTTCACCGGCGACGAGCTCTCATTACGAGCGACTATTACGCACGTCTGCGCGCCCTTTATAACTCACTGTGTGAACCTATGTTGCATAATAAAGGTTTGCCCCCCTCGTAATTTTTAACCGCTCCCTCAGTAACTTCATCCTGGTGCCGGGCTTGCCTTAACCTCAATCACTGCGTGATTATATAAAGGTAGAAAAATAGCCTAAATAAATACAGAGGAGGAGAAGAGAATATGAAACAGCCTTTATTTCATTAAAAACTAAATGAAAACAACGAAATAGGAGCGCTATTCTTGACCAGTGCGTCAAAAGACATGCAGGCCAGGGGAACGAAACAAACAGCCCCATGAATCTCTTTATTAATAGCCTATAAAATGACGTGTTTTCTCCTGTGGGATGGGAGAAGACACAAAATCAATGCATCTCTATTATTGTGCGGGCATAAATTCTCAGAGGAGCGGGCGGGAGTGGACATACACACGTTGCGGTTGCGGGCGGTAATGGTCAGAAATTCAGCGGAGCGGGCAGGAGCGGGATGAAGAAAACAGTCCCGCGCAGGGCTCTATTCTGACAAACTATTTTATATGAATAAAAGCCTAAGTTGTAGCCTATCTGTGTTTTTATGAGCCAAGTCACCACACACCTTCACTCACTCTCACCAACTGCTGCCAATAAAAAAAAACTCCCACTGACTGCTGCATATTGATTTGATATTAGTGTGCCTATCAAGTGCATTGTTTATCAATACGTCATGCATGAGCGTCGTGAGCTAACGGCGGGCGCCTGCGCTGGCTGCATCTGGGAAAATGAAGAGACAGAAGTCGATATCTGATTTTCTTCAAGTAAACAGAAAAAACAAACTGATCAAATTACTCCAGCTTCCACTGTGGCCTCATCTGTGCGTTTATGTAGCGATAAATAGGCTTGGCCTGTTGTGTGTGAATGTTAGAGTGGGATCAGAGGGGTTAATCTGAGCAAGCATGTGTTCGTGACGTGTTCATGCGTGTACTGTTGATGTGACTGTGTGGCGTCGGAATAAAAAAAGTGCTCCGCAACGTCAGTAATATCGTCTGTTTCAATGCATATGTATGGGGTGCCGTTTGTAAAGTGTCTCACGCTGAAAATAACATCAACATTTTGCCACATTTAGCTTCAAACAATGTTTAAAAAAGTATTGTGATTTTTTTAACGTCACCTTTTACCACATTTACAGCAATATTTGTTAACTTAGAAATATATTAAATAGTTAAATCTAAATATTAAATGTGGCACCTAAATGTTAAATGTTAAATCTAAATATTAAATCTAAATCTAAATGCTAAATCTAAATCTAAATCTAAATGTTAAATCTAAATCTAAATGCTAAATCTAAATCTAAATATTAAATCTAAATCTAAATCTAAATATTAAATCTAAATCTAAATGCTAAATCTAAATCTAAATATTAAATCTAAATCTAAATCTAAATGTTAAATCTAAATGCTAAATATAAATATAAATATAAATGTTAAATCTAAATATTAAATCTAAATCTCGCCCCCCCCTTGTTCAGATGCGTTCCGCGGTCCATGGAAATATTGACAATCCCTTTTCACTTCTTGTAATGTAATGCTGTCATTCATGTATCATCATGTGTAAACACACATATTAATCATAGGCATATTTGTCATTGTATACTGTAGAAGGCTATGGTACCATCACTGTCATCTGATCAAATGTTACATGTTTAGGGCTGCAAAATGCTGCTGACGGTGCCAGGGGGGAGGCAATGGAAGCGCAAAGTGACCCGACAAGTCCCACAGAGCCTCCAAATGAAACAATGCAGAACAATAAAGAGTCCAATAAGGAGGTAATGGAGAAGCAAAGTGACCTGTCCACAGAGGTTCCAAATGTACCCATGCACGTGAATGAAGTGTTCACTAGGGTCCAAACTTTGTTCCTCATAGATTTGATGAGGCACAGGATGGAAGAGGATGGGGGGGACTTACCGAGGTCCTTGAAGGAGCTCAATGCCAGGGTGAGGCTGGGAAAAGGGTCCAAGAAGCAAATGTGGCAAGAAATGGCTGCCAAACTTACCAGCCATTTCAGTGTTGTTTTTGGGCCTGACAAGGTTGCCAGAAAATGGGGGACCTTGGGGGAGAGCTATAAACGGATCAAAGACAACAACCGCACAACGGGCCAGGGGACGATGTGGTTCCAGTTTTACGCGCAGATGGAGGAACTGTTGGGCGGCCACCATGACGTTACTTATCCTGCTGTGGGTACAGCTCAAGGATCAGAAATCAGGAGACCTGAAGATCTGCGTCCCCCAGACCCGTCCAGCCGTCCCCCAGGCTCCTCCACCACTCTGCCAGGCTCCTCCACCACTTTGCCAGGCGCCTCCACCACTCTGCCAGTCTTCTTCAGCTGCCCCCCAGGCTCCTCCACCACTCTGCCAGGCTCTTCCACCAGCCTGCCAGGCTCCTCCAGCCGTCACCCCTATAGACGTCGCCGGCCAGAGGAAATTCCCCTCGCTGGAGTCATTCGAGAAGTGGAGGCTGCAAGCCAACAAAGACATTTGGAGCTCATGGCCCTGTTGACGTGCTCCAATGAATCATTTGAAAATCTCATGGGTCGTTTTCTTGACAAAGACTGAACCCAGGAAGAATCCTCATTATAAACAGTATTTGTCTGGTACGCAGTGTGTTAATCATCCTAATTTATTTAAGATATTTTACTTTTTACTCTGCTTTTTTCAAGAACTATCTTATTTCTAACCACGTGTGCTGTTTTTTACTTAATAAAATACTTCAGTCAACATTCATCAGACAATCTTTTATTCCATTTTTTGTGAGAAGAAAATGAAGGAACAATTCTTTTGATCCAAAAATACAGGGTGCTTTTCAAAACAATATAAATGACTTTTTATATATTTATCAGGAGTACTCTGTTTTCCTGTTTTTTCAAAAGGCAACATAATTTTGGGCAACATAAATCACACAACCACAACATATTGCTGGCTCATTGTGACAAAACAATTCATAAATACAAAAATTTAATAACGAAAATCATAATTTAGCTATTCATTATCATCGCCATCTCTTGGGCAGCCGTGTGGATGGTCTTCACACACTTCTGTAGGGTCTGCGCAGAGATTGTGGAGGATGCAGGCTGACATAATTATCATTATAATTATGTCAAGGCGGTAATTCTGGAGTTCTCGGACTCTTCTCCACCGACACTTCATCCTACCAAAGGTCTGCTCCACAATCATTCTGCCCCTGCTGATTTGAAAGTTCCTTGCTATGTCCACGGCTGACAGAGGCCCATTATCTCTTTGAGGTGAACAAACAAAGGAGGCATTCCCGCAGTAAGCACTATCCCCCAGCAGCTGGTACTCTCCCATCTTCTCCTCCCAAGTTGTATAAATGGTGGAAGAGCGCAGCATTCGTGCATCATGCACCCTACCTGGTGGTCCGACAAATATGTCTACAAACCTTCCCCTTTCATTCACAATCCCCTGTAGGAGGACCGAGTAAAACCCTTTCCTGTTGAAGTAGTCGCTGCCCTGGAGGATGGGCCTCTGTATTTTTTTTTTTTTTTTTTTCCTCAAAGATATTTTTTGGGCACTTTTTAGCCTTTATTTGATAGGACAGACAAGCGTGAAAGGGGGAGAGAGAGAGGGAGTGACATGCAGCAAAGGGCCACAGGCTGGATTCGAACCCGGGCCGCTGCGGCAACAGCCTTGTACATGGGGCGCCTGCTCTACCACTAAGCCACTGACGCCCCAAGGGCCTCTGTATTTTAATGTGGCACCCATCGATGGCACCAATAATGCCAGGGATGCCACAGACCCTGGAAAATGCAGCAGCAGACAATTTCTTCTCACACTCACTGGGCCAGGAGATGAAGGGAAGGGAACAGAGTGTGCTGAGTAGCTCAACAATGCACTGATGAGCTTTTCTCTGTGACACATTAAACTTATCAGAGATTTCTCTGAATGAATTTTGGTTCCCCATATACCACAAAAACATTATAAGTCTGTGGTGAATGGGAACTGCAGGTCGGCCTCCAAAATGAGGGGCCTGGTGTTGTTGTTGACTCTGTTGTTGTTGTTGTTGTTGTTGTTGTTGTTGTTGGTGTAGCTGGTCCAGTAGGAAATCAAATTGGGCCCAGATCACCCTAAGATGCCGGCAGAATGAATGTTCATGCATTTCCAGAAAGATTTCCCATTCTCTACCCATCTTTAACACAGAGTGCCTGATGGATAACTGGGACAGCACATACCTGCAAGGCAACAAAGATGTTCATGAGAAAAGTAATGCTCTCTCTCTCTCTCCTACTTCTACTTCTACTACTACTACTACTACTACTAATAATAATAATAGGGCTACTTTTTAATAATAATAATAATAATAATAGGGCTACTTTTTAATAATAATAATAATAATAATAATAATAATAATAGGGCTAATATTTTTGCACTTACTGTCTTTATTAAAAGTGCAGTTTGGAGGTCTTTTCGTAATGAAAGGGAAAGTGCAGACCAAAGTCAGTTCATTAAGCACAGGTTTCAATACACAGGAACAGATATTCATAGATCCTTTGTGCTAGCACATACAGTAGAGCTAAATAGGAATGCATTGTTTAACACATTCACGGGAAAGATGTTAGAGTCCTTGCGCTGTAGGTTACAATATATGGCAAGCCGTTTGAGCATTTATTCCATATCCTTGATATCAGGTGTCAGTGTCGTTCACTAGTTCGATCATTGTCAGCACTAGTTGGACAGCTGGTCACACTAGTTAGACATTTTGTCCAACTTGTTGAACAAAGAGTCTTACTAGTCACTCTTTTTCAGCAACTAGTGGCGCTTTTGTCAAACTAGTAACAACATACTAGTGAAACCAAAATCCAAACTAGTCAGCTTTGTGACAGACTAGTGGCCCACTGGGCTGAACTAGTAATGCTTAAAGTCTTACTAGTGAACTAGTGAGCTGCAAAAGCTCTGACTTGTTAACTAGTAGCAGCTATTCGCCTTTCTAGTTTGCTCAAGTTTTTTACACTAGTTACACATGTAAGAGCCAAAATCATCACTAGTGTGACTAGTAAGGATTTACACCTTACTAGTTAAACTAGAAAAAGTCTCATTGACCATACTAGTTAACTAGGGGGGCTAGACTCTGCTGTGCTCCACCCCGAGGCAGTCAGCACGGTAGACGGTGGTTCACCACTGCACAAAACATGGTGGTAAACTGAGGAAATCATCTCCCCCTTCTCCTCTTTCAGCTCAGGATCTCAACCTCTCCAAGTTTCCTCCACTTGCAGGATCCACGCAGCGTAGCTCCGGACACAGACGGGCTGCTCCCTGCACCATCTGCACAGACACGACGGACTCCATGCTGGGTGCTCGCCCTCCTGCCCGCCGTAGGGCTGCGGCTCTCTCCTTCACTCCCTGCACTAATCCTCCTACTGCTGGTTCACCTGCTTGCCATGACTCAAACCCCCGGCATCTCCTCTGTCCAGCAGGATCTCCACCACCTTCACCCGTTCAGGCCCCGTGGCTGCTGTGACCGGAGATCCACAGCATTGTCAGAGCCCTCGGCGGCCCCCACGGAATCCTGGTCCAGCTTCATACTCATAAGCATTAGAATTTTTAAATTTACTTAACTGTATGAATTTTATCCAACATGTTACCCAGACACACAACAGAGGTCACACAGACATAGACATGGTAGTAACCGATGGCTTCTTTGCACATATTTTTTCAGTTGTGGATGCAGGCATTTCTGATCATTTCTGTGTCTTTTTTTACTGTATACTGTAATACTGCTTTATACAAGAGGATATTCCAGAACGCACTGTAAGGAAACGCTATCTTAAAGCTGAAGTAGCTGCAAATTTTATTAAGCTTTTAAGGGAGAATTCTGCAGAGTTTTTGCCCTTGTCTTGTGATTTTATTGTAGGTAGTTTTAACAGTAAACTCAGATCTACTGTTGAGTTGAGTGGCCCCTGTGCTGCCTTTAAAAGTGTCAGAGTGAGCGCTCTGTTTTTTGGTTTCAGAATAGCGTCAGAGTGAGAGCTCTGTTATTTGGTTTCAGAAGTAGCGTCAGAGTGAGCGCTCTTACTTTCATTTTCAGCTCTGCTACTCTTTGTAGTAATGCCGCATTCGTTTGGCAATCCAGGCCGGTCATTCCTTGTCGGATGTTTATGACCGTATGACATGTCTGATCTGAAAGCGTTTCATTGCAACAGTCTGGAAAACATGGCGGCGCGCCGTAAGTTTGTTTTTGTTTGTATGGTTGCTGAGCACCGGAGAGGGACACTGATGACCTAATCAAATATTTGAGTGCAAGGGATGACGAAAGACGTCGCATCATGCTGTCAGGCCAAAGTTTTCCAATAACCACTCAGCTAAAAAGTGTGTAGGCTGTCAGATAGGTGTTGAGATAGCCTTATCAGTGTTTTGCATGACACGCATAAAGCACTTTGAATGACCATGTATGATATTATTATGGCAAGCCGTTTGAGCATTTATTCCATATCCTTGATATCAGGTGTCAGTGTCGTTCACTAGTTCGATCATTGTCAGCACTAGTTGGACATCTGGTCACACTAGTTAGACATTTTGTCCAACTTGTTGAACAAAGAGTCTTACTAGTCACTCTTTTTCAGCAACTAGTGGCGCTTTTGTCAAACTAGTAACAACTTAAGCCTGACTAGTGAAGCCACAGAGCCATACTAGTGGCACCAAAATCCAAACTAGTCAGCTTTTTGACAGACTAGTGGCCCACTGGGCTGAACTAGTAATGCTTGAAGTCTTACTAGTGAACTAGTGAGCTGCAAAAGCTCTGACTTGTTAACTAGTAGCAGCTATTCGCCTCACTAGTTTGCTAGTAACCTCAAGTTTTTTACACTAGTTACACATGTAAGAGCCAAAATCATCACTAGTGTGACTAGTAAGGATTTACACCTTACTAGTTAAACTAGAAAAAGTCTCATTGACCTTACTAGTTAACTAGTGGGGCTTAAAATGTTTACTAGTTGAACTAGTGGAAGCTGAAATACTCACTAGTTATACTAGTAACACCTTATTGAGCTCACTAGTTAACTAGTGAGTTCTAAAATGTTTACTAGTTGAACTAGTGACGCTGACATGCTTACTAGTTGAAGTGTATTTTGACTTTTCTAGTTAACTAGTGAGGCAAAACATGTTACTAGTTGTACTAGTGGAAGCCAAAATGTGCACTAGTCACACTAGTGACACCAAATGCTAATTAGGGGGCAGAATAGGATTATAAATGGATTCATCTTATTGGTTCTCCTACAAGAATATCACCCAGGGGAACTTAACCCTTTAAAGCCTGGGGAACTTTTAAGTGTAATTGCCAGCTCCTTGGTAACTATAAATGCAGAGTAAAGCGAACTATCAGGGACAATGAAATCAAAACAGTGAAACCCCAGACGTATGTCTTTGTTTCCTATTGTGAATGTCAGAAATTATTGATCAAAGCGCTTTTACAGTAGCGTAAATATTGAGCATAAGACCTTTTGCTTGGCAAAAAAAAAAAGGGAACTCTAAATGTACATTTCTCCAAAATAATAAGGTAAAATTGCTTGATACTGAGTCAGTGAGTAGTCAGGATCGTCCTGAGAACAATTCTATCAACCATGGCCAGAAAGTTGAGTAAATATTGAGCATAAGCCTTTTTTCCATGTAACAAATGTATTTTTAAAGATGAATTTCTCTAAAATGATACGGTAAAAATGCTTGATAATTAGTCAGGAGAGGACAAATCTATCAACAACTGTCAGAAATTATGGACCAAAGCGATTTTACAGTAGAGTAAATATCAAGCATAAGCATTTTTTCTTAAAAAAAAAAAAAAAAGAAGAAGAAGAAAAAAGGGGGGAACCTTAAAGCTTTTTTTTTGGAAATTATATAGTACAAATGCTTGATACTGAGTGAGTGATAAGTCGGGACAGTGCTGAGGACAAATCTATCAACCACTGTCAGAAATTATGGATCAAAGTGTCTTCACAGTAGTACAGTAAAAATGCTTGATACAAGTGAGTGAGTAGTCAGGATGGTCCTTATGTCAACTGTATCAACCATTGTCAGAAATTATGGATCAAAGTGTGTTTACAGTAGAGTAAATGTTGAGCATACGGCCCTTTCATAATCAAAAAAAGGGAACTTTAAACATAAATTTCTCTAAAATGATACAGTAAAAATGCTTGATACTGCATGGGTGAGTAGTCAGGGTATTCCTGAGGTCAACTGTAACAGCCATTGTCAGAACTTATGGGCCAAAGTCTCATTACTGTACAGTAAAAATGGAGTATTAGACCTTTTATTCTGAGCAAAAAAGACAACTTTGAGGCTTAATTTCTCAAAAATGATACAGTAAAAATGTTTGATAATGATTGAGGGAGTAGTCAGGATGCTCCTGAGGTCAACTGTACCAACCACTGTCAGAACATATGGGCCAAAGTGATGTTACTGTACAGTAAAAATGGAGTATTAGACCTTTTTTGGTGCAAAAAAAAAAAAGAAAAGATACAACTTTGA